>NC_092876.1:25742517-25877517 GCF_028372415.1 Notamacropus eugenii
GGTGTATAAAATAGGTGTGAGCATAGATACACATACACTTAGGTGCTCATAATAAACCACCCCCCCGCAATCTCCCAGGCTCTCATCCTGACCCTCATCTCCCAAGTTTCTCCACTCCCTGCCTGACACCCTTTCCTTGTTCTCAAACTAAGACTTCCTCTGTCTCAGTGTCTCTTACACACACACACACACACACACACACACACACACACACACACACACACATGCACACACACACACACACACACACACTGCAGATAGACAACTTCACTTCTCAGGACCAAAGCCTCTATGGGAAAGAGAACACTGGGGGTGTCTTGGGGTTCAGGTGTGATTCAACCATTGAGTGTCTAGGGTTTGTGTCTGGAAGTGGTTCAGTGAAAAGCTGGGAGAGAGGCTGAAAAATTTCATGTTCCATCTTCTCTCTTCCTTCTGTGTATCTCTGGAGATCTCTGTCTCTGTCTCTCTGCTCTGCTCAGCTCTGTCTATCTGTCTGTGTGTCTATCTGTCTGTCCCCTGATATCCCTGGGCTGAGTGGGCCATTGAGGGAAGGGGGAGAAGGACAAAAGTGAACACAGAGCCCTTGTCAATGCGGGGGGTGAGGGGGAAGGATGGAAAGGAGGGGAGTGTCCCCCGGGACGTGGGAGCTGCAGTGCCACGCGCCCCGCCTACCAAGCAGAGCTAGAGATAGAGAACTGGAAATCTTGGGAGCTCTGACCCATCTGATTTCCTTCTGCTTCAGTCAGGACCTAGGCAAAGGCCAGGAACCCCAGAGCTGAAGAAAGAGACAGACATGGGACTAGAGCTGAGGTGAAAGGAAGAGACAGCAATCCAGAGACAGAGACAGAGAGAAAGAGACAGACATTCAGAAAATTAGAGTAGATGAACAAAGGAGAGAGAGAGAGAAATTGAGAGACATAATGAGGTAGATAGGAGGGCAGAGGGAAACAGAAATTGAGAGACCCAGATCTAGTAAGAGATTGATCGTTAGAGAGACTCTGATACCCAGAACTACAGAGAGCCCAGAGAGATGCTGAACAGAGAGAGATTGAGGCAAAACCCAGAATATGGTGAGACTGAGGGAAAGGACTAAAAAAGACAGAGAAACAGACCCTGAGACCTAGAGGTGAGCTGGTCAGGGAGATACCTGGAATCAAAGATAAAGGGCCTGGTAGTGGGAACAGAGACCATGGCAGAGATCTCAAGAGAGAGAATCATGAGAACTAGAGAGAGTGAGGACAGACAGGTGGACAGACCGATCTGTCAGAGGAGGTCAGAAATGAGGAGAAAGAAAGAGAATGGCAGAGATGTGGAAAATTGAGGGATTAAGGGTTGAGGAAGACAGAGTGACTGAAAGAAAATAAGGTAGGGAGAGATGAACATGGGGGTATAGAGAAGAGGACAGTGTTCAGTAGCAGTAGGAAGGCCAGTGCTTGGCAACAGCAAAGAGATCGTTTGTTAGTTCATCACCATGATATCCCATCGAAGACTCTTAATTAGTCAAGTAAGGTCAGTCCTCCCTGAGGGGGAAAGGAGAGCACCTTGCACTGCCAGGGCCCAACCCCATAGACTAAAGGAGAACTGGGAAGCCTAAAGGCCCAGTGGGTGTTAGGCTAGCTGAGTGCCATCGCCCTCTCCATCCCCTTCTCATCCCCAGCCTTATTCCAAACTTCATCACTGTCATAATCCACATCCAAATCCCCAGCACTGTCTCCATGTCCATTTCCATCTTTAACCCCTTCTTCATCCCCAGCATCATCTTCATTTCCATCCCTATATCTAGCATCATCATCATCTTCATCCCTTCTCCATCCCCGTTTCTAACTTTATCTCCATCTCTATCCCCATCCTAATCATAGCTCCAACCTAAAGTCCAAAGGCATCCCCAACTCCACCCCTTTTCAACTCCAACTCCATCCTTCTCTGAAACTCCATTATAATCCATTTTCCTATTCCAATCAATCAGGGTCAAAGATATAAGATTTTAGGTCTGGAAGGGACTTTAGACTTCATTTACTCTGAACCCCCAGAGAAAGATCGATGGAGGACTGAGGAATGGCAAATGACAAAGGGAAGAATAAATATGTTTTGGGTACAATGATGGTTGAACAGAGGGATCTGGGACAGAAAGAGTGGGAAAGGGATGGAAAGAAGAGTGAAAGTGTTGACAAATAGAGGGAAGAAAGATAGGGAATGAGGATAGAAATGAGGGATAACAGTATAGAAACAAAGAAAAAGGGATAAAGGGATGTAGAAACAAAATGGGCATACAGAGGGATTATGGGATCCTCTGAAATTTTAAAGTTGGAATGAACTTTAGAGGTCATGTAGTGGAATCCCTTGAAGTGAAAGAATGAAAGACAGAAGGATGGGTAAGAGATAGGAATGGAGGAAAGACAGATGTTGAAACCAGAGCAGAGAAATGAAAGCACAGAAAGATGAGAAGACAGAATGGATGATACTGTGGAACAGAAAGACTAGAGGATAGAGAAAGTAAAGGCCCAGGGTCAAAATGGGAATGGAGGAAGTACCTTTGAATGGCCGAGGAATGTGGACTAAAGAGGAGGAGGACAGACAGATTTGGAGTAGGGGGGTGGAAGATAAAGATGGGAGGACAAAGCAATGAAGAGACAGGCATGGAATGACAAAAGGAGAGGGGATGGAGAAGTGAAAACAATTCATGTGAGAGAGATATGGGTAGAGGGATGTGGACAGACAAATGGGGATGAGAGATGAAAGGACAGAAAAATGGGAAGGGATGGCTGGAAAGCAGGGAGGTAGAAATCTGAAGGATAGAAAAACAGAAGCACAAAGAGAATTTTGAAGAGAAAGAAGGGAAGGTTGAGGCTATAGAGGGAAGGGTGGACAAAGCGACAGAGGGAGAGAAGGCAGAGAGCTAAAAGAGTAGGGAAAGATGGAAGGGTCTAGAGAGCAAAGTATGGTGACAGAAGAATGGAGGGGGCAGAGAGATGGTAGACAGAGGAATGGGAGAAGATGTTTAAGGGTTAGAAGAACTGGAAAATGGGTGTGGAGGAGTAAAGGGGGGAAAGAACGGAAGGACCAGGACCAGGAGTATGGAAAATTGGAGGGACAGGACCATGTATGGATAAAAGGATGAGGGACAGAAGGTTAGGAGTCAAAGGAATAGCATCTTAGAGTGATGAGGAAGATGGGAGAGAATATTGGGGGAGGGGAAATAGAGACGGGGTGTGATGGAAAAAGGAAACAGAGGACTTGGAAGTTAGAGGGAAACCTGGACGGAGGGATGAGGGAAAGGATAGAGGGATGAGGGACAGGGGCGAAGGCTATAGGAATGGGGACAGAAGAATGGGAGACAGGGCGATGGTATAAAAGAGACAGAGATCAGGACTTGGAGGTCCCGAGGACAGAGGGGTCCAGACCGGTGGGCGTGGACAGGGCTAAGGGCTGGGGGGTGCAGGATTGAGGCGGCCCGGGTGGGCGGCCGGGCGGGGGAGGTGCTAATTCAGCGCCATCGATCAGGAGGGATGAGGCCATAAATTATTGTGACAAGATGCAATCCCGGGCCCAGCGCCTCTGCCGCCGCCGATCGATCCCCCAGCCCGGGCCCTGCCGCTGCCACTGCCGCCGCCGCCCCCGCCCAGGGGCCCTCCCGGGGGTGCCCGCCGAGGCCCCGCCTCCGACTCGGAGACCCCGCCCTCGGTCTCCGCATCCTGAGCACAGGTCAGAGACACCTCTGCAGGGTCAAAGATCCCTCCTTCCTCCTCAGACCACCCGACTTTCCCTTTAGAGACCCCTTTCCCAGGTCAAAAAACACTCCCTCCTCTTCAGAGATCACCTCCCCAACTCAGAGACTTCTCTTACCTCAGGAAGCTGTCTCCAAGGTCAGAGACCTCTCCTTCCTCCTCATAGACCCCATCCCTACCTCAAAGACCTCTCTTACAGGTCAGGGATCTCTCCTTCCGCCTTCAAGATTTCACGTCAAAGACCCCTGTTCCTGGTCAGCAACCCCTCCCTGGCCCTCAGAGAGCTCTGTCCTAGATCAGTCTCCTCCCTTCTCCTCAGACACTCTGTCCCTCTTCAGAGATTCTATTTCCCTCAAGTCAGACTTTTCCTTCTTCCTTAGACTTTTTTCTCAGCTCAGAGACCCTTTTTCCCTTTCCAGACACCCTGACCCCTCCTCAGTGACCTCTAGCCCAAACTCAGTGACCCCTCCTCCTTTCTCAGGTTGATCTCTTCTGCAGAGCCCCCATTCCCCTCAGAGACTTCCTTTTCATGTTTTCCTCCTCAAAGATCCCTCACTTCTCTCTGGAGTAACTTCCAGTTCCTTCATGGTTGTTTCTCCCTCCTCATAGTACCACCTGTCCTTATATTCCACTTACCCCCAAACCTGGGCACAAAGATTCCTACCTCTTCAAGACACAAGGTTCTATGTGTGTATGTATGTGTGTAAAGCTTGAAAATGTATGGAGAAAAAGTGGAAGAAACTGAGCTGCAGAGAACATGTGAATTCCTCAAATACTGAGGAACATGAGAACCTTGAAAAGAAGAGGCCAGAAGAGGGAATTTGGCACCTGTAAGGGGGATGAGAGGGAAGGGATATGGAGAGTGTGAGTGTGTGAGTTGTTTTACAGGTGTGTGTGTGTGTGTGTGTGTGTGTGTGTGTGTGTGTGTGTGTGCGCACTCTGTGTGCTTGGGAAAGGACCTTTCTAGACAAACTTCTGGTCTGGCTTCATTTTACAGAGAGGGAAACTAAGTTGAAGAGAAGGGAATAGGTTTGTCCACAGTTAGGGGCAGAGCTTGGACTAGATCCCAGGTCTCCAGATTCCAATTCTGGAGCTCCACATTTGCTTCACCTTCTGAGAATTGAAGGAAGTTAAAGATGTGAGTTTGTGTGTGTGTGTGTGTGTGTGTGTGTGTGTGTAAGTGGGTTCCCTGTAGTGAGGTACAAATGTGGGATTGAGAGGGAATAGATTTGTGGGAACTTAATGCCTGAGGACAGGTATTACCTGAAGGAACTATGGGCAAAAGTGGGAAGCATTGTCACCTGAGATGGGTGTAGGGACTCAATGTGGCTTAAGTAGGGACAAATGTGCTGGCAAGGTGGTATCTGAGGACTCAGACATGTGGCTGGTGCTACCTTTGAAGGAAGGTGAACAGGATGTTTTTATCTGATAGGACAGAAGTGGGCCATGGTGTGATTTGAGGGTATTATAGGGGTAACAGGTGTTATTTGAGGGCAGAGTTGTGTGCTAGATGAATATTACCTTGAGAGGGAGGAGAGATGAGTAGATGCAGAGACCTGATAGTAGGATGGATACAGTAGAATAGGAACTAAATAAGGTCCAGGCTAGAAGGAATAGCGAGGAAGGGGCAAGTGTGTAGGGAGAAAGATGATTCTTTGGGGGAAGAGATATTACCAAAAGAGACAGGTACGTACACAAATAATTAACTGGCATTTCTTTTTAAAGTTTGCCAAGTGCATATGTTTAAATGAAAGTACTACCTGAGACAATAGGCAGTTACGGACACATAAGAAAAACGAGGTATTAATGGAAAGGACAAGTAGGTGTGCATGGATGGCGTTCTTGTACGGATAGATGTGAGGCATGAGTAATATGGGATAGGTATAGGATAATGAAGCACCTATGGACAGGTGCTAGTTGAGATTATAGACACGTGGAAAGATGTTTTCTACCCAGTAGGTGTAAGTTAGTGGCTGGCCAGTGCTAACAGAATTGACTTGTGGGCACGCTTGTTCTGCAAGATGACAAGTATGTGAGCAGATGTTACCTATGGAGTATGGCCACTTGCGGGTGATAGGTGTTGCCTGAGACTTGGGCCAATGTTGTCTTGTACACAGGTGTGGGAAAATGTAAATGAGTACAACTGTTGGGGGGGAAGATACTGGGGTAGCTAGATGGGGAGAAGATGCTTTGGATGCAAATGTGAGGGAACAGGTGTTTAGAGGGACAGGTTAGGGAGGGTAAGGGGAGGCAGGATTGGGCACGGGTGCTACCCAAGTGATCAGGGATGGGGGCGGCACCGGCAGGCGTTACTGGAGAGGTCAACGGTATGTGTAGATACAGGTACTGCAACAGGAGAGCCAAGGTATGAGAAGACTGTTGTGAGAGAACAAATATGGAGGCCAAAAGCTACTTGAATTAGAGTTTGGGGGGGACAAGTAGAGGTTGCAGCTGAGAGCCAGCGAGGGAGGGGCCACGTTTTAGAGGGAAGACTATGGGAGGGAGGGACCTGCTGCCCCCGGCCCCATCTCCCCTCTGCGGCTCCTCTGCTGGGCTGCGGGCGGACTCCGGGCCGGCCGGGCTGTTTGCAATGCTGAGCGCGTCTGGGCGCCCAGGGGGGAGGGGGCCGGGCCGGGCCGGGCGGGGGCGGGGGCGGGGGGGCCGTTTAGCTATGATGGATCCGCGCGCCGCTTGTCTCTTAATCTCCGGAGCGACCGATCGATTCGCTATTTCCCTTTGTTGCCAGAAAATTCGATCCTGGCCCTGGAATTAGGTCCCCGGCTTAATCTAAGCGGAAACCGGCGGGAGGAGACACGGAGCCAGAGACATCGGGAGACACAAGCAGAGACAGAGACACGGAGAGGGAGGGAGCCAGAGACTCAAGGAGAGACAGATAGGGAGACCAAGACAGTGAGAGACAGCGGGAGATGAAGACATAGAAACTGGGAGCGAGGCAGAGACAAGGACAGACAGAGACACAGGGAGACACAGGCCAAGACAGAGAGAGATTGGAAACATGAAGAGTGAGACAGTCAGAGATAAGAGAGATAGTCACTGGGAGAGACAGTGATATATAGAGACACATAAAGAGGGAGACTGAGGCACAGAGAAGGAAGGATGAATAAAAACGAAGAAAATGAGTCAGGAATATGGAGGGACAGAAACCATAGAAGAGATGAGACAGGAGAACAGAGATGAATTGAGACATAGGAGGACAAGGGAGAGACAGTGACCAAAGGGACAGGCAGGTAGAGACACCAGCAGTGAGGAGAGACAGAACTGGGAGTCACAGTGACCACATCAAGGGAGATAAAGATGGGGAGAGACAGATTTACCCTGAGAGACATGGAGAGACAGACACTCTGAGAGATATGGAGAAACAGAGATGCCCTGAGAGACATGAAGAGACAGAGATGCCAAGAGTCGAGGAAACAAACCCAGGGAAGAGCAAGGAAAGGGAGACCAACAGGTAAGACTCTGAGAGTCACAGAGTCAAAGAGCAAACACAGAGACAGAGACCAACACTGAGAGACAATATACAAAGTAGGAAAAGTGCCTTCTTTGCCCAAGCCTTAGGCAGATGGAGCTCTCCACTGGCCTTAGGGTCTTTAGGAGCAATAAGGAGAGACAGGGATGGAGCTGGAGGGAAAACAGCTCTCTCTCTCTCTCTCTCTCTCTCTCTCTGTCACACACACACTACATACAGAGACAGATTCACACATACACAGATATGCTCAGACTCACAGAGACCAACACACACACACACACACACAAAATCACAAAGCAGTGGTAGGTTTCCTGCCTCAATGGGCCCCATCCTCTCATTCGTTGTCTCTCTCCCCAATCCCTATGAGCCTTGGTCTGTTCTCATGACTCTAGATTTCATAGATCTTACGGCCCTAAGCCCTGCCCCCCAACCTTGAATCAGAGCCCATCAATCTCCCTCTTATCCCCTTTCCTCTGATCCTCAAACCTTTCACCCCTCTGGTCTATTTTTCCTTATATCTGACCTCCATGCCTCTGACACCTGTAATCTTTGACACCGCCCTCCCCACTGAGTTTTACTCCTGTGTGACCTTGGGCAAGTGGTTGAACCTCCCCTTCCCCTTGGAATCCTCCCCTGTAAACTGACCAGTTGGAGTAGAAGGCCTCTGAAGTCCTTTCCATCTTCAGATCTATTATCCTCTGATCTCTAATCCCAGGTCACTGGCCTTGTCTTATCTCTGATGCCTCCTTAGGTCTACCTCCGCCATCTCTGACTCTCATGTCACTGGTCCTCTCTTATCTCTGACCCCCTTATTTGTAACTGCGTCTGATCCCTTTACCTCTGACTCCCCATTTGTCTTACCCCCATTATCTCTAACTTCCATGTGTTTGACATCTCTCATTCCTAACCCCCTCTTATCTCTGATCCCCATGACTTTGATACCCCCCCCCTTTCTCTCTGACTCCCTTGTGTCTGTCTTGGTGTCTTCCCACTGCCTATATTTCGTATCCCTGTCACCTCATATCTGTATTTAAAAATTTCCCACACCTTTATCTCCCTTCCATGTACCTTAGTCTGCCTGCATTCCTCAGTATCCCTGTCTCGTCTCCTTGGCCCTCATTTTTCTCCATTCTGTTCCTGTCTTTCCCTTTCTCCTGTTCCTCAGAGTCTCTTCTATGCCTACATTCCATCTCTCTATATGTTCCTCAGTTTCCCATTTTCTTTGTCTCTCAGTGTCCCCCTATCAGAGTAGGGGACCAGAGTCCCTCAGTTTCCCTTTTTGTTACTGTACATATCTTCTTCTGTCTTCACCACTTTCTCTGTCCTTAGTCTCTCTCTACTGTCCCTGTCTCCCCTCTCTCTGCCCCTCAGTTTCCCCTTCTTTCATTATACCTATCTCTTACTCTTCTATCCCTAGGTCCTCTGTTCTGTTCCTTAGTCTCCCATATACCCCAGTCCCAGTCCTCAGTAGTCTACTGGTTCCCCTCAGTGTTTCTGTCTCTCCTCGATGTTCCTCAGTCTCTCCAACTCTCATTTGGAAATATCCCTCAGTCCCCCATGCCCCTCAATTCACCCACCCTGAACCCCAAAAGCCTGAAGTCCTGGGCCAAGGGATCTGACCCCCCAGCTCCATCTGCCCATACCCTGCCCGCTCTACTCACTTTCCGGGGCTCCGGTTCTCTGGGGAGTTGGCAGGGCCAGACGAGCTAGAAGGGAGCGTCTAAAGTTTGGGTCCAGCGGCCATGGCTCCCTGTCGATGCCTGAGGGAGGAGGGAGAGAGGGAGGGAGCGGGACACGGAGAGAGTGAGAGAGAAGGGGAGGGGAGGGAAGAAACAGAGAGAGAGAGACAGAGAGACGGAGACAGAGATAGAGAGGCAGAGACAGAAAAAGGCAGACACACAGACACAGGCAGACAGACAGAAGGAGACTGAGACAGAAACAGAGGTACAGTCACAAACGCAGAGACAGAGACACAGACATGCAGAGGCAAAAAGAAACAGAAGCACGGGGCGGGGGGAGAGGGAAGAGAGAGACACGCAGAGACAGAGACAGAGAGACAGGGAGAGAAAGAGGGGGAGAAGCAGGAGCCCGGGGGCTGGCCGGGGTGGGGGGCCGGGCCGGGGGCGGGCTCTCGGGGCCCCTCCGCTGTCTCCGCCTCCTCGAGCTCGGGCTGGGGCTCTGTCTCCGGCTCTTCGCCTGCCAGCCCGCCCGTGCTGCGCTGCCTGGGCTGGGGCGGCCCGCGGCGGCTCGGCGGCCGCTCGGCTCCGGGGCCGCAGCTATATGGAGGCAGCAGCAGCGGCTGGGGAAGGAAGGAGGAGGGAGGGAGGGGAGCGAAGTAGGAGGAGGAGAAGGAGGAGGACTAGGACGAGGAGGAGGAGGGAGGGGAGGAGGCGGCAGCGGCAGGGGAGGGGGCCTGGGGAGGGGGGCGAGGGAGGGCTGGGGGAGCGGCCCGGCCGGGGACGGAGCCGATCGATGGAATATAATTTTGCTCAAACTCGGAAAATAAAGTTCAGAGCTGATCAAATTTGAAAACAGATGTCGAATCGCGACTCTAAATAAGGTTCGATCCCTGGGCCGGCGTGGAGAATGGGGAGGGGGGGGCCGAGCCAGGCCGGGGAGGCTCCGGGGAGGGCGCCCATACCCACCCACACTACACTCTGGCGTGCAGACCCCTGCACACAGCACCCGACACACACCCAGACCCCTGGCCACACAACCAGACTCAGGCACACACGGACTCCTGGCCACACGGACCTTGCATGTACAGACACCTGGCCGCACACCCAGACTCAGTAACACAAGATATCTAGTCACACACCCGGTCCAGTCACACTGATCCACACAGGGACACGCTGAGACACACAGAAATAAACAAATACGGACACAACTGGTCCTGACTCCCATAAAGAGTCTCACTCGACATTCTGTCTCTCACACAGACACATAAAGACAGCACACACACGCATACATACAGACTCACACAATCTCACCCAGAAACAGAGGCACTCACACACGCACGCACTGAGGTAGTCGGTCCCGGAGCCGAGGACACGCACACACTCCCGGGGCCCGCGGCCACACACGCACGCACACACTCTCACCCTCACACACGCAGTGACAGGGACGGGCCCCCAGCCCCGACGCCGGCTCCGCTCCCACTGAAAGAACAATTAAATATCGACCGGCCCTCGCCGCCTCCGGAGCTGCCGCCTGGCCCGGCCAGCCGCCCTCCCCGCCCGCGCCCGCCTGAGCCCACAGCCCAGCTTGGCCCGGCTAGGCTTCTGCCTCTCCCGTCCCTTCTCTCTCCTCCTTTCCCTCTCCCCTCTTCTCCCTCTCCTCTCCTCTCCTCTCTCCTCCAGTCTTACGCCCTCTTCTCCCTTCCCCTCCTTTCTGACCTTTTCTCTTTGTTCCCTGCCCCTTCACCCCATTACATCCCCTTTCCTTCTCTCAATCCCTTTCCCCCTAATCCTCCCTCGTACCTCTGTCCTCTCAAAAGGACGTCTAACACCCCAAACAGCTGTCCACCTCAGGTCCTGATGATGCTCCCAGGATGAGATGGATACAGCAAGGCTGTATACAAGAATCATGAAACTAACATTTCAGAGGCCATCTCGGATTCTCAAAGGATGTCAGTAACAGGGTCAGGCTTATCACCCCAGGATGGACTTGCTGCCCACTAGACTGTAGGTATTACCTACTCAGAACAGACACAAGGCCCATTAGACTGTAGATAACACCACCTGAGGGTCAGGGAAATCTATTAGGCGATATGCAACAGCCTCGGGATGGATATCACACCCTAACCGCTGGACCCCTTGGGATAGATATAACACCCAGCTGTATATACAGCTCACTAAACTGTATATAACACCCTCAGGATCAATATAACCTACTGGACTGTAGCTAACACCCCTTAGGATGGATCTAACACCCACTGGACTGTTTATAACCCGCACAGAATAAATATAACCCATTAGACTGTAGATAACACCCTCGGGGTGGGTATAACACCCACCGGGCTGTAGCTAACACCCCTCAGGCTGGGCACAACACCCAATGGACTATTTAAGGTGTTCATAGAATAAATATAACTTATTAGACTGTAGGTAACAATTGAGTAACACCCAGGCTGGCAATTACATATACTGGACTGTAGATGACACCCCCAGGGAAAGGCAGGGGGGAGGAAAACAAGAAGAACATGCCTATTAGACTGTAGCTAGCACTCTCTAAATGGACATGCCCTCTAGACTGTAGATAACACACCCTAGGAGGAACTGAATACTTTTGGGGTACCCATACACCCCTAAAGATATAACCAAGATTTCCTAGAGTAAACATAACTCTCATTTAAAGTTGTGTCATTCCAGAAAAGATCCTTCTCCCTTCTCCCTGTCAAGACTACAATCATTCTCAGACTACCTCAAGGTGAAGATTACAACCCTGACACAGTCTCCTCTTCACCCCATAATCCCACATTGCATCGAATTCATGTCCCCTGGGACGGCCCTAGATCCAAACCTCCTCCCCACCCATTGCTGTCTTCCTTTGGCTCTGCATGTAATAGGTAGAACCAGTCAGTGGCAGAAATACCTCTCATTAGGGAGGCAGGTGAATACACCTTGAACTCCCCCAGGCACCTGAGGTTTCTTCATTCCCAGACCTGTCCTCAGAAATCTCAAATCTTTATGTACACACACACACACACACACACACACACACACACACACGGGAGAGAAATACCATGGACTCACACATTCATGTAGAGACAAACTCAGACACACTGGTGCAGATTCACAGACACACACAGTCACATATGCACACTCAAAACCATCTGGGGGGCAGAATCCCTCTCAGGGGTGGTTATATGAAGGAAAAAAAAAGAAAGATAAAGCAGGTTGGGAGAGAAAAAGAGAATTAGTACAGAAGGGAGAAAAAGGAAGAAAGCCAAAAGGGGAGAGAGACAGACAGACAGAGACAGAGACAGAGAGGAGACTGAGCTCTGACCTTCCATGGGAGACTTAGGTACGGACTGGGGAAGAAAGAGGGGAAGTCAGGGTGCTTGGGGAGGCAGGGTGAGAAGAAGGAATAGGGATGAGTATCAAATGAATAAGGGAATCTGAGTAGGACAGAAAAGGCCATATGGGGGGATCCCCACAAAGAATGAAGCCTGGCATGTGGGAAGTCAGACAAAAGGAGGCCCCAGGAGAAATCCAGACAGATTGGAGGGTCCCCACAAGTGACAAGACAGACAGAGTGATGACTCCCAAGGTGAGAGTGAGGAGACAAACAGGGAGATGACTTTGGGCAGTGTCAGACAGACAAATGGACAATCAGTGAGGAACAATCTAATGGGAACAGAGACAGAAGGAGCAAGGATGTCTAAGGGGAGAATGAGGCTGAGTGAGCAAGGGTTCAGGGAAGTTGTGATTTCCTGGAAAGAACACTAGATTTAGAACCTAAGGACCTGGATTCAAATCTTTCCTTTGTTGTTGATTCCCTATGACCTTGGACAAGTCCCTTGCCTTCTCTGGATCTACTTCCTGTTCTGTAAAATGAGGTTGTGTTTCTAGCTCTAAAGCCTCTAGCTTAGACTCTTTCTGTTATCCTTTTCCCAGGTACTCCCTCCCTGATTTTATCTACCTGTCTGTGATTCTATGAGTCCCCATCACTTTTCCCAAGGGAGGACAGATGGACAAAACCAACAAGGAATTTCTAGAGAAGAACAGACAAAGTTGGAAATCATATGATCATAGATTTAGAGCTAGAAGGAATATTAGGGGCCCCATTTTATAGATGAAGAAACTGAGGCAGAAGGCTATTGAAGGACCCCAAGTTAACAAAGGGTAAGTGACAGAGCTGGGATTCACACCCATGTCCCCTGACCCCAGATCCAGCATTTTCCCCACTGTACCACTCTGGGGAATGTCAGACGGATTGACAGCCTTGGGTTTGAGAGAGATGTCCCGAGTGTGCAGGCAGGCCGCCAATGAGAGGCAGTGCTGCCAGGCTGGATGGGCTTTCAGGGCACAGTGATTAATGGGATTAGGAAGACTGACAGCTTTTTTTTGTTACTGGAACCAAAGGTGGCAGGAACCATGGGCAGTAAGGGCACACATCCCAGAGGGATATGAATGATGACAAGAGGGCCTGTCTAGGTCCTGGGTCTGGAAGTGGGGGCCAAGAAGACCCAACTAGGGGGACCAAGCTGGGCTGTATGTCTAGGTCAGATGTCAGAGGCCAGTGGGTAATGACAGGGTGGGGTGGGGGTGGGAGGAACAGAAGTTGGGATTATGATCAGAGTCAGAGGCTCATAGATGTGGAGATGGAAAGTGACCTGGAGATCATCTAATGAGGAAACTGAGACCTAGAAAGTTTATGGCTTGTCCATGATCACACAGATTACCCTGCTAGGTTTAGCATTCAAGTCTGTAGACATCAAACTGTCATGCAGCAGAGAGTGGGGTGGAGCAGGGGCCGCTGGAAATGGGTCTGGGAGAGATACTGGGAGTCAGTCCAGAGTGGAAGCTGGTGGGAATATAGGGAGAGGCCGTGGATGATGGGGCCAGATGGTCCTCCCTGTCTGGGAGGGCAAGGGAGGGTGCAGAGATGGGAGTCATGTGCAATGAAGACCAGTTGGGCCATGTGTATAAGAGAGACTGGGAGGGAAATAGGTGGGAAAGATGGGAACAGGGGGTGCTGGAGGATGCAGTCTGGGGCAGAGGTGTGGGATCCTAGGGAGGATGGGGTCAGACTTGCCTGTGTCACTCTAGCAGGATGGGGACATGTGTATTGGGGGACAGAAGCTGGGGTGTAGTCAGTGGGGCTTGGAGTATACCTAGGCTGGATCAATGAAGGATGTTGAGGAGGACACTGAGTGTTTGTCCTGGGATGAGGACTGATGGGTCACAGGGACAGGAGCAGAGGTGTGTGTGGGGGGGGATGTTGGAGACAGATTTATCCCCCTGAACTCTCTTACTCTGGGTGAAATCTTAGCATAGCATTTTGCAGGGGGCAAGAGCTCAGAGCAATGGGGCTAAGGTTGGGAGCTGAGTTTTGTGTCCAGGAGGGAATGTGAGGAGGGAAGTGGGGGCTGGAGGGGAGGACTCGGTCAGGGTAAGGCAGTGGAGCTGTATCTGAGTGAGAGGTGGGGGAACACCAAAGAATGGGGAATAGGATGACCTGAGGTTAGAATTAGTGGAGGCAGGGGCTGAGCCCTAGGAGGAGTGATGGAACCACCCAAGGTCATTTGTCTTAGCTTGGGAGAAAAGATCAAGAGGCTGAAGGTGAGAAGGGTCTGAAATGTGGCCAAAGGGCTAGAATTAGGAATAGGGCTAAGGAGGTCTTGGATATGGAGCAATAACTGAGGCAGTGAAAAACAGGGCTGAGAGCATGTCCAGAAGCAGTGTGGGGAGATTATGGGGGCTGGGTATGCTGGAGGAATTAGAAAAAAAGGCCATAGGTGGTGAAACCAGTCAGGCTTTGTGTCTGGGAGGAATGGTGGAGCTGGGGCTGGGACCACGAGCAAATGGGTGGGTCTGAGGAGTTGTAGGACTAGATGGGAGGAGTAAGTGGTAGGGTGGGAGTTGGGAAGGAGTGGGGGAAAAGGGGGTAGTAAGTGGAGGAGCTAGGGGTAGTGAGTGGTGGGGCTTGGGGGGAGGGGGCATGAGTAGATGAGCCAAGTCTGGATGAGTTGAGCCATGTGTCTAGAAGGAATGTATCTAAGAAGAAATTGAGAGAAGGCAGAGGGAGGTATTGTTGGATGAAGGTGTGGTGAGGGTAATAGTGCTAGGCTTTAGCAGTTAGAAAACCTGTCTAGGAGGGATGGGGGTTGAGGGAGGACTGATGGATATCGGGGCAGGGACAGAAGTGAGAGATTCTTGGGGGAGTGGCTGAGTCAACTGGCCTGTATTTGACTGGTTGAGGGGGCAGTGGATCTGGGAGTGATAGCTGAGCTATGTGTCCAGGAAGGATGTCTATGCATGGCGGTGGGGGGGCAGTAGAAGCCATGGTTGGGGACATGGTTGATGCCAGGAGAGACAAAAGCTGGGGAGTGGAAAGCTCCCCTGTTGGGCCCACTAGTCTGTGTTTTTCTGTTGTGATTGGGAAGTTGGGAAGGAGGGGAAGACGTGTTGGTGGGTTGGGCCAGGAGAGCTTCTAGGCAGTGGAGATGGGAGTGGGAGCTGGACCAGGTGCCAAGGATTGGGACAGTGTTTCTTTGGAGGGAGGGGGAGGCACAGTGTGTGGCTGGGGCCATGGACATTGGAACTGGGACTGAAGGATAGGTCTGGGGAGCAAGTGATGGTGGTTGGTGGGTCTGGATGGGGAGGGTAAAGTTGCTTGTGGGAGTAAGGGCAGAGATTGTGAGCAACAGAACTAGGTCCAGGAGGGCTGTGGATGGGGGCAAGGGTCACAAGCAAGTGGGTTACATAAGTGCAGGGTGTGTGCATTTGCTTGTGGTGGCAGGGGCAGTGAGAAGGAAGGTTGGGCCTGGAGGGATGGGGAGGGTGCTACATCCTGGAGTAGGGTAGAAACCCTGGGCAGCCAAGCTGGAGGGAAGGCAGTGGTGCTGAACCAAGGGGACTGCACTGGCTGGGACCATGCGGAGGGGTGTCTGGGGCTTGGAGGGACATAAAGGGAGAAGATGCTTGTGGGTTGCAGGGCAGAGACCATGGGCCACCGAGTTGAGGTGGGGGGCGGCAGTGGGGCTCAGCCCAGGGGTGGACGTCAGTGGGGCCAGGGTCCTGCAGGGGTACGAAGGGAGCAGGCAGCGGGTGCTGAGGCATAGGGGGCTGGGCAGGGGCTGCGGGCAGCCGAGCAGGAGTGGGGGGTGGGGAGCGGCAGTGGTGCTCAGTCCAGGGACGGACGCCAGCGGGGCCAGGGCCAGGACCAGGGCAAGGGGCCAGGGGCCACTGGCAGCCCGCAGCGGGCCGGGTCGGGCCAGCCGGGCCGCGTGTCCGGCGGGAGGCGGCGGCGGCGGCAGCGGCGGCGGGCACACGGAGTGGGTGTTTGCGGAGCTGTCGGCTCTGGTGGAATTATGAAAAATAGCAGGCATCGGAGCCGGCCTTCAGCTTCGATTAAGGGAGATGGGACATGACAGGTGCGATCAATACGCAGCCGTTCTATAAAGTGTCAAGTAATGAATCAATTTCGACTAAATTTTCCATTTTTCAGAGGCCGTTCTCCGAGAGAAGAATATCCTCTTTTGTAAAGATATTATTATCGATTTCGGCGGCAATTTGACATCAGGGGTAGTTAATTCCACTCAGAATAAAATTGAAAACACTTGAGAGAGAAAAGAGAGAGGCGAAGAGTGAGACAGAGGGAGAGAGAGAGGGAGGGAAGGAGGGGCAGGGGAGGGAGAAGGGGAGAGGGAAGGAGAGATGAGAGAGTGAGACAGAGGAGGAGGAAGAGATGGAAAGAGTGAGATAGAGAAAAAAGAAGAGAGAGGAGAAAGGAGAACGAGAATAGAGAGAAGAAAGAAACAGAGGGAAGAAAAGACACAGAAAGGGAGAGAAAGAAAGGAGAAAGAGAAAGGAGACAGAAGAAATGAGAAAAATAAGGAAAGAGAGGGAATGAGGGAGGGAGTCTTGAAGAAGAGAGAGATACAAAGAGGGCAATGGAAAGACAGAGAGGGGGGAAAAGGAAAGACATAAAGAGAGAGGTAGAGGAAAAAACCAGAAGGGGAGAAGCAAGGAGAGGGAGCAAGAAAAGAGAAAAAAGTAAGAGAAGAGAGAAAGAGAAAAAAAAGCAAGATAAGGAAGCAGAGAAAGACAGAGAGAGAGAAGAACAGAAAGAAGAAAGGAAAGAGGCAGAAGGTAGAGTGGAGAGCAAAAGATGGAGTAATTTAGAGAGGAGAAAGGAAGATGAGAGAGACAGAAAGAAGTTGTAAGAAAAAGGGAAAAAGAGAGAGGGGGGAAAAGGACAAAGAGAAATAGTGAGAGAGGGGGAAGGAGGAAGAGAGGCAAAAAGAATGTGAGAGAGTGATAAAAGAGAAAGAATGAGAGAAGATGAGAGAAGAAAAAAGAGAAAAGGAGACTGGGGAAGGAGGAAGAAAATGGAAAGCAAAGGAAGAAAAGAAAGAAACAGAAGGAGGAAGAAAGAATGACTGAGATAAGGAGAGACATAAAGGAAAGAGAAAGTTGGAGAGAGAAGGAATGAGACACAAAGAAAGGGAAAGAGAGAAAAAAGTGAGTGAACAAAGATGAGGAAGAGGAAAGAAGGAAAACAGAAGGAAGCAAAGAGAAGGGAGAAGATAGAGAAGAGAGGATGAGAAAGGGAAAGGAGAGAAGATGGAAAAAAGAAGAGAAAGAGGTGTAGAAAAGAAGAGAGAAAGAATGAAAGATAATGGAAAGACAAGAAAAGAGGTGATGAGGAAAAGAGAAGGAAACAGGTAAAGATAAGTAAACAGAAAAACTGAGGAAAAGATAAAGAGGTGAGGAGGAGAGGAAAAGATGAGCAAGCGAAGGGGAGGAAAAGAGAACAAATAAAAGTTGGCAAACAGAAAAGGGACCTGAAACAATCTGTGAGATTAAAGAGACAGAGGAGAGAGATAGAAAGGAAGGAGGGGAGGAAGGTAAGAAGGAAATAAAGAGTCTCAAGAGGGAAAAAGGAGAAAGGAAAGGAGCAGAGAGGAAAGGGGAGGAGGAAAGAGGGTAAGAAAGGATGAACAAGAGAGGATACAGAGAGTGAGAGATTAAAAAGACAGAGGAAGGAAGGAAACAAGGAGGGAAAGAAAGGAAGAAGAGAGAAAGAAGAGGAAGGAAAGAAAGAAGGAGGGAGAGAAAAAAGGAGGGAAGGAGGGAGAGAGAGAAAGAAAGGAGAGGGAGGAAGGAAAGAAGGAAGGAGGGAAGGAGGAGAGGGGGGAAAGGAGAAAGGAAAGAAGAAGGAAGGAAGGAGACGAGTGAGGAAAGGGAGGAAGAGAGCCAGGAATGGAGGGAGACAGATGTCTCTGTGAAGACATAGTCACAGAGAGGCTCCCTGATAGAACTGAGAGATGGAGAAATGCGAGGAGGACCAGAAGGGGAGGGATTGAATAGATGGACTTTTCTGCTCTCAGCCAGAGACATAGAGACACAAAGAGATATGGAGAAAAAAGGAAACAGAGTAACAGTAGAGAAGATGCTCTAGAAGCAAAATGCCAGACAGATGGGAAGAAAGTGTCAGAGGTATCAGAGACAAAAGATGAACAGAGAGATGCAGACAGAGAGAAAGAGAAATTAACCAGAGCCAGCAGCAGCTGAGTCCTTAAGTCACAAAACCCCTCTCCCTACACCAGAGTCCCTGACTATGGACTGGGGACTAAGTGTCTGCATCAATGGATATGATCTGTGTCTGTGTCTGTGCTTGTGTGTGTCCATTTCTCTGAGTTTTTCGGTACAAAGGTCCCTGTGTGTGTGTGTGTGTGTGTCTTGGTTTGGGGATGGATAAGTGTAAGGTTACTGTGTAAATGTTTGTGGGGCAGGGAGGGAGAGGAAATTTGAATTTGGGGCTTGTTGAAGTGTGTGTATGTCAGAATTCAAATGTTTTAGTGTGTATCTGAGTGCATGTGTCTGTGTGTCTCAGGGTGTGTGTCTGTGTGCCTCACTAGCAGGTGCATGGCAGGGTGTGGAAGGATCTTTCTCAGCATGTGTGTGTGTGTTAATGTTTCCATGTGTGTCTGTGATTGTCTCTCTGTGTGCATGTGAGACTTGGTAGATGTCTCAGTCTGGGTCTGACTGTTAGCTGTGTGTTGGTTGTTGGTGAGTTTGTGTGTCCATTTGGGCCTGTTTCTCTGTTGTCTATGTGTGTGTCTCTTCATATGTGTGTATCCAGGCATGAATCTGTGTCTGTGTAACTCACTTGTCTGTGTGTGTGTGTGTGTGTGTGTGGCCTCAGAATCTTCTATATTTGCACCTCATCTGTGTATCTGTATGTGTGCACAGGGCCCTGAGTCCCAGCCCACCCTGGGAGGGGGCTGCTTAGCGCCTGTCAGACCCTCGAGCTGAAATCTCCATTTATCCCAGAGCAGGTCACAGCCCAGGCCCTTGGGAACCAGGAGAGTGAAAATGAGGGAGAGAAGAAAGAATTGGTGGCAGAGACAGCCTGGGAAGGCACGGAGTATGGAAGGCCTTGATATCGCAACAGCCTTCCCAGGGATGGAGAGCCAAGATGCCTAGGTCTCTGAAGGGAAGCAGCTGGAGGAACAGGATGCCTGTGTCCTCAAGAGGGTGTGGGCTGGAGGATTAAGATACCTCAGTCTCTAAGAAGCAGAGGATGGAGGGACACATGGATACTTGTGGGAACTGGAGTTGGAAGATGAGGGTTCCTGAGTCCCAGACAGGGTCTTTGGGAGTCAGTTCTCCTGGGTCCCAAGAAATCAGAGGTTGGGGTAGGGTGAGGTAGGATTCCTGGATCCCTGAAAGGGCAGGGGGGACCATAGTATCAGGATATCTAGACCCTTAAAGGTCAGGTGATGGAGGGACAGACACATGGACACTTGTGGGAACTGAGATTGGAGGATGAGGACTCCTAAGGCCAGGGTAGTGGAGGGTGGAGTCAGGACTTCTTGGTCCCTAAGAAGTCAGAAAGGTGGAGGGGAGAAGGTTAGTAGTGGGACTTTGGATGCCTGAGTCCCTGAGAGATAGGGGCTGGAGTGTGACACATCCAAGTCCCCAGGGTCCTGTCAGGAGGGATGGAAATGTAGGTGGTAAATTCCAGGGACTGGAAGCCTAGGTCTGGGGTGCAGGACTGAAGCCTGAAACCCTAAGACCAGAAAAGTCACCATCGGCTGCCCCCTGGTGGGCAGAGAGGACAGAACTATTAAGAATCCAGGATGCAGAGGAAAAAAAGCAGGACAGCGAGTGGAGACGAGACAGAGACAGAGACAGAATTCAGAGACTGAGAATACGGAGACGGATGGATGGGCAGACAGAAATGGAGGGAGGGAGACAAAGGCGGAGAGAGATTGTCAGAGATGGGGAAAGTAAGAGGACTGACAGAGTGGGTGGGGAGTCTGTGAATGATAAAGACCAAGATAGAGAAGAGAGAGACAGAGACTGACGGAAAGACAGAGAGTAAAGAGACAGGGAGTTGGGGAGGGGGCCGAGGGAAAGGCAGACAGAGACGGGGAAATTGACAAGGAGAGATGGGGAGGGGGCGCAAAGAGAGAACTCAGACTGAAGAGGAGAAGACGGGAGCTGTTCAGAGGCCAAGACCGGGCGAGGAGCCCGGGCACCGTCGGGAGCCCCTGGGCCGGGGGCTGCTGAGGGGGCCGGCCCTGCCCCTCCCCCGGCTTCTGCCCAGCCCCAGCCCCAGCCCCGCCCGGCCCCGCCGGTGGTTGCGGAGGCGACAGGGTGAGTGATGAGCCGCATTACGCAGTTAATCCGCCTGATTGAATGTTTTGCTTTCGCCCAAATTGAAACATTAAACAACAGAGGACGAGAAGGGGCGGCCGCAAATCACTCATGAAAGATTCATCTTCTCCCCACCCGGCCCAGGGAGGGGGCAGACGGGAGCCTTCTCTGCAGCACTCCCCGCCCCCCCCCCCCCATACTGCCCCCCTCCACCCCGCCTTCTCCCCTCAGCCTCGCAGTGGGAGCCTTCTCCCCTCAGCTAGCCCCAGCTTGACCCTTCTACCATCAGGCCCTACCCCAAACCGGCTCTTATGCCCCTCGTTCCTCCCCACTCCACACTTTCTCCCCTCCCCCCCTTAGTCTTTCTCCACTCAGATTTCCTTTTCTAGTCCTCCCTTCAATCCCCCATTTCTGTTCTCTCGGCTCTTCTAAGGCCCATATTCTCCCATCCCTCACTCTGCTTCTTCCTCTCATCCTCCCTTTATCTCGGGCCTCATCTCCCACTCCCTCCTCCCCTTCACGATCCCCAGCCTCCATCAGATCCCCTTCCTTTCATTCAACCTCAGCTACCCCTTGTGGACCTTCTTCCCTCATCTTCACTCCCCTTTTCCCAACGTAGATCTTCTTCCTATCCACCCACCCGCATCTAGGACTTTTCCCATTAGCCAACTCCATTCTTCTCTTTATCCCCTCTCCCATCTGCTTAATCTTGCTTCCGGTCAACCTTGCCACAACCCCTAACCAGTCTTCTCTCCTGAAGTCTCCAGTTTTCCTGCTCCAGCTGGGGAAAGTTCTTTCCACAGTCTGACCTAAATCCCTCCTGGCATGTCAGCCAGATCTTCTGTACTATCTATACTCGGTGGGAACAAAAAGGGCAAACAATTCAATCCTAGACCTTCTATCCTGGAGAGAGGCTTTGGTTGGATGGATGACCTTGAGCAGTCTCTTCCTGTCTCAGTTTCCCCATCTGTAAAATGAGGGAGTTGGCTCCGATGATCCATCTCTCCAATTCCCTCTCAGCTCTCTAAGATGCTCTAACCCTATAACCCTTCCCACTCTCAACGTTCTTGCTTTGTGACCTTGGTCAAGGCTTTTTCCCTCCCTAAGCCTCAGTTTCCTCATCTGTAAAATAAGACCGTGTACTTGATGTAGGTTTAAGGTTGGTCTCATCCCACAAGTCTGTGATCTAAGAGCAGAGATTTTTTTCAGTCTGGGGGACCAGTCCTGGAGAGTCCTTTCCTTCTGGGTAGAAGAGCTCCTTTCCTCTTGTTACTGTGCAGCAGCTGAATCTGTCTTTAAAGCAATGTGATACAGGGGAAGGATCCCTGAATTTGGAGTCAAAGGGCAGGGGTTCAAATCTACCTTTGATGTTTACCTCCTGCATGACCTGAGGCAAGTAATTTTGGGCCTCAGTTTCCTCATCTGTAAAGTGAAGGGATTGGACTAGATGTCATCTAAGGGACCTTCTAATTGATCTACGGTTCTGTAATGACTGTAGTGTCCCTGCAGGTCAGGTGAGGTGTCAGATGGGTTGGGGGCCATGAAGGAGGTAGAAATTCAGGGCAAAGAGACACATAGGGGGATGGAGATGGGAGTCCTGGGAAGGTCCCCAGAAAGAGGCAAGAGCAAGGAGAGTGGGGTTGGTGAAGGGGAAGGACCCGTAGATTTAGTCAGAGGACCTGGACTCAAATCTGTCTTCATATTTTACTAGCTATCTGACCTTGGGCAAGTTGTTTCTTATTTGTCAGCCTCAGTTTCTCTATCTGAAAAATGAGGGGATTGTAGTTGATTATTTCTAAGGATCTGCTTCCAATTTAAAATTCTATAGTGTGTGTGTGTGTGTGTGTGTTTGTGTGTGTGTGTGAATCCGGAGGCTGGGGGAGCCAGGGGAGGAGAGGGAAGAGGAGGGAGAAGGGGCTTGAGGAGCTGCAGAGAAATGGAGGGAGAGGAGCTGGACAAGGCTGAGTGGGGAGAGGAGGGGGAAGCCCGAGCCGGGTGGGCTGGGGGGGCTGCGGCCCGAGCGGGTGATCAATATTCGATTTAGGTTTTAATTCCGGGACTTTCTGAGTCTGTCAGCCCGTGATATATGAGCTCACACCAGGGCCGCCCCGACCTGGCCGCCCCTGGCCCTGACCACGGCCCCCACTCTGGCCACGGCCCCTGCCCTTCCTATGGATGGTCCCCATTCTGACCATGCCCCCCACCCCAACCTTGGCTGAGACAGTGACTCTTGATTCTATCTCAGTTCCTACCTTGATCATGGCCTTCAGTCAGAGCCCAAACCTGTTGCCCCACACCCCCCAGTCCCAATCGCCAGGTGACACTCAGCTTCAGCTTGGGTGTATGTCTCAGGACCAAGGTTGCAAAGCTCACTTTTACTGCTTACTAGTTCTGGGCCACCAGATAAGCGCCCCCCTCCCCCCTAACATGTTTTGTCATTTGTAAATTGCGGGGGATGCTACGTGGCCTCCTTCCCACCCCCTACTCAGTCCGGTAGAAACTGAGAATTGTCTGGGGGCAGAGTGGAAAATCCATGACCCAGCCTTCCTCTGGGTCTCCTCCCCCAACCCCCATGCCCCAGAGTAGGGCTGGACTCAAGAGCTTGTAAAGTACACTGACTGGCTGACTGATGATACATAGATAAGGTTCACCACCCATCTACACACATATGTACATATATGTGTAGCGCACACATGCACCTGTGCACATGCTACACCAATTTACATGCATGTTGAGTGGCATGCCTGTGTGAATCTTTTCAACGCAGATGGATGAGACCCTAGGACATAGAACATGAGACATTTCAAAGCTGGAAGGGATCCCAGAGACCCTGCATTTACAGATGAAGAAACAAGGTCAAGAGAGGGGAGAGGACTCACCCAAGGTCACCAAGATCTGGAGTATGTGTCTCCTGACTTAACTATGTTTATAATCTCACATATGCAATGAATCTGTCTTAAGGACCTAGGAGCTGGGACTACAGAGACCAAAATGGAGGAATCCCTGACCTCATATAACACACACAGATGCACATGTATGTGACCCTTAGGCAGGGACACAGCAGCACAGTATACAAACACTTTGCACAAACACATATGTTACATACATGATCACACACAAGGACATGTATGAGCAAAGAAACAACCCCACATGTTCACATACGCAGGTCATGGATACATTCTCCCCCCCATATATCTGCTGTACACATGCAAATATATCTATCTACCTACCTACTTACATCTATAGCCTACCCTGATTCTCTAAGCATGTCACAGAGCTGGAAGAAACATCTAAGGCCATCTGGTCCAATCCCCTTTTTTCCAGAGGAGGAAACTGAGGTCCAGAGAGGTTTTATATGTATTCATACACACACACTTGTGGCCTTGATATGTGCAATGCAATACACTTATATGTTTACATGCTCTCAACATGCATGTCTGTGTGCACGCAAAAAAGAAACCTCCACACATAGGTTTGTTTCCACGTACATGCTTGTGCATGCATACAAGAAGTACTTACATGGAGATACAATATGAGCCACCACATAGAAACATATTCCTCAGTTCACTGAGACACATAGACTAGTGATACATATGGACACTGATGCACATACCTACCCACATGTACACACTGGCACACCTCTACAAATACTCACGCACATGGATCTTTTGCTCAGAAATACACACAGACCCTGCTTTCTCCAATCCTGGTACCAATGCTTACCTATGGACTGAACAAATTGGTTAACCTCTTTGGGCCTTGGGATTGGACCAGATGGTCTCGGTTGTCTCTTTGAGCTCTGTGAATTGTCTGTCTACATGTATGTGCTCTCACATGCTTAGAGAATCAGGGTAGGACAGAGGTGGTGAGTCCCCCCCTCAGCACACACTATCCATCACTGTATTTGTCTGTCTTTCCCTGTTTGTTTCATCTCTTTTCTAACCCTAAATGTCTCTATCCCCGTTATGTCCTCATCTCTCCTAATATCTCTGTCTCTTGCACTGTGAATGTCTCTGTCTCAGTCTGCCTGATTCTGAGCCTTCCTCTCCATCTCAATCTCCATCTCCATCTCTGGGGGAAGATGGATCCCCAGCCCCTCCGATGACAATGCCGTCTGCGCAAACTTTAATTAACACTTTGAGTTAATTAGTTCGAGATCATTTAGGAATAAAATGTTTTTATTAGGGAGGCGGCGGGGCCTTGATGGATGGTGCCGATGCGCTCTTCCGCCCGCGGGGACAGGCGGTAAACAGGAATCAATCAGGAAGGCCTCCTCACTCCTCCCCCCAGGCCCCGCACCCAAACACTCAGTCCCTTCCTCTCCATTTCAGGTTCCCAGCATCTCCCTCTTCCAGTCCCCCCGAAGTCTCTCTCCCCCAACCTCCCTGCTGCCAAGGAGTCTGGGGAAATTGGCATAACAGAAAGAGTACTGTTTTGGGAGTCAGTGGCCTGGGATGTGAATCCTGCCTTTGCCAGTTACTGTGGGATCCTGGGCAAGTTTTCTCATCTGTAAAATGAAGCAGTCCTTTATGTCTCTAAATCCGATGGTCCCAGGAGATTCTCTCCTCTTCGGGAATACTAGCCTTCCTACTTAGCTTCCCTCCCGATTCCTCCGGGGAACTTTGCCTCTATCCAGCCTCCAGCATCCCCCCTCCAAGACCTGTACCCTATTCATTTGGCAGTCCCACCTTCTCCCTGGAGACTCAAGAGTACAGGGGACCAGTTCTATTCTTTCTGCTAGGAGCCTGGTGACTTTCCTTGTGGAGGTTCTACAGCCTGCCTGATGTGTTGAACTGAGCAGTCGGCAGGAGAGAAGCAAGACCTCTGTTCAAGGCCCATGTGCTGCTGACACACCGTATGACCTTGGACAAGGTTCCTCTCTCTGGGCCTCAGTTAGTCCATCTCTAAAATGGGTGAGGGGATGATAGCTTCCCAAATACGAGAGATCATTAGTGTCCAGCACCCACCTCCAAGGGACGGGAGCCCAGGGCATCCAGCACTGCCCCTTTTCCCACTTCCCCTCCTCCCCTCTTCTGAATCTTTGATTCTGAATCTCTGAGTCTCCTCACATCCCTGTGCCTTCAATTCTCTGAGACTGTCTCTCTGAATCTCAGCGTCTCTGTCTCTCCAAGTCGGTGCCTCAGTCTCCGCCTTCGGTTTTCTGTCTTGGTCTGGGGTCTGCATCTCATTCCCTCTGAATTTATCTCACTGAGTTTCTGCCTCTGATTCTGTCTCCCTATCTCTGAGACTATTCTACCCCTCCCTACCGGGGTGATGACTTCATCAGGGGCGGGGGCAGGGCCTGGGCTGAGGCCGGGCCGAGGCGGGGGGCGCGGGGGGCCGGGCCCGGCCCGGGGCCGATAAATCTTCATCAGGCGGCGGCGGGGGGGCCATTAGGCGCTAATGGGAAGATGGAGAGGGCCTGTCGGCCGCGCGGGCCGCCGCTCATTTGTCCTGCTTTCCACTCCATTGGGCGCCGCCCCCGCCCCTCCCCCTCCCCTCCCTCTCCCCCTCCCTCTTGCTCCCCCCGCAGCGCGAGCCCCATTTCCGCCTCCAATCCGCCCCCCGGGGCCTTCAGCTGCAGAGAACTGGGGGTTGGGGGGGTGAGGATGGAAAAGGAGCTGGGGGGGCACAGAATCTTGGGAGGTGGAGAAAATGAGTGTGTGTGCGTGTGTGTGTGTGTGTGTATGTCTGTGTCTGTGTAGAGAACAGAAAGGGGGGGATGGAATGCCAAGTGTCCAGAAGAGAATGTGTATATTGGGGGGGAAGGATGAGATGGGGAACGTGAGAGGGAGAGAATGCCGACCTGAGGCTAGAACTTGGGGGACGTTAGGAAGAGGGAGAGGAAAGGGGGATAGACTGTGGGGGAAGGATGAAAGGAAAGGGGAAAAGGGAGAGCATTGAGAACACTGTGGGGCCAGAGGAAGGCGAAGAAGAAGAGGTTAAAACAGGGGAACGTAGGAATACAGAACTTGGAATGGTAGGGGGAGGAAAGAGGAAGAGAACGCGAAGGAAGGGGGACTAGAAGTTGGGGAGGAAGAGAACCCAGGGGAAGGGCGATAGGCAGTCGGGGACGAATGGAATGTGGAGGAGGAAGCAAACGCCAGTGGGCGGAATACAGAGGACTCGAGGGAAGCGTGGTGAGGAGAGGGGCCGAGGGGTAGGACAGGCCAGCAAAGAGGGCCGAGGGTCCGCGGGGGCGGGGAGGCTTCGGGGCTGGGGCGTCCCTAGGGAGCTGAGCCTGGGCTCGGGGAGTCCAAGCCGCCGCCACTCTCGCCCCCTCTCCCGGACTCGCCGCAGCCCGCGCGTCCGCTCTCATTTCTTCGCCCATTTTTCTTCCTCTCCTGTCACTTCCACTCGGCTCACCCCCCCACCCCCGCCCCCCGCCTGGCCAGACCGCCGCACTTCCAGACCCGGGCTCTTTTCCCCTCTCGCTGCAGCTCCTGGCCCTCGGGACGCAAGCCTCCCGCCTCTCAGACCCCGGCGTCGGCGCAGTTGCCCCAGCAGCTTTCAAGGGCTCGGACGTCCCTGTGTCCCAGGCATCCTCATTCCCTCATCCTCTCCCGCTTCAGTGACCCAAGCATGCCGAACTCTAGCCTTCCATCCCCGGCTTACGGTCTCCTTGACTCCCCAGACCCCACTGCGCCGGGACCTCTCAGAGATCCTGAAAGCTCAGACCCATCTCCTTCCCTCTCAGATCCCACAGCCCTAACCCCCCAAGAACCCAGGCGTCCTGGACCCCAGTCTCCACCTCACCCCCACCCCCTTAAGGAATCAGGCGTCCTGACATCCCCTCCTCTGGAATCCAAGTGTCACACTCTAGCTCCTGTCTTTCCCTCAAGCTTTAAGTTCTCTCTTTGCACTCACTGGGGTCTTGGGCAAGCCTCAGTTTCTCACTTTAAAGGAGAGTCTGGCTAGCTGGTCTCTAAGGACCGTTAGTGTTCTAATATTCTAAAGTTCTCTAAGTTTATGATTCCATATCCGGAGTCGGGACCCTCGGAGACCCAGACGCGGGGTGTGGCTCCTCATCATCAGTTTTCTCAAAGACCCAGGCGTCGGATCCCTTACCCTTCCTGCCACCTGCTCAAGCCCTCTTCCGAAACTCCGCCCTTGCAGAGAACAAAATCTAAGGGCCCCCTCGTGGTGAGAGCGGGGGCAGCAAGGTGGAGGGCCAAGGGAACTAGAGGCCTTGGGCCCAGCAAAGGCCCAACAGGGACCATCTGAGGCCACCTTGAGATGCCCGGTTTCGTTTCTCAGCCTCTCCCCAAAGCGGCCCTCTCTCTTCTGTCCCCTAGCCCTGGCTCTTCCAGCCCCTCCCCAGGTTTGGTCCCCTTCACTAAGGAGCCCCGGGGGGTGGGGGGGGGGTGGTCATTGACAGGTGAAGCATCAGAGGATCAGCCAATTCCACCCCCTCAGTTTACTGACTTGAAAACTGAGGCCCAGGCAGATGAGACCTTTTGTCCAAGGTCACACAAGGAGTAAGCATCAGACAGGATCTGACCCCAGGTCCTCCACACCTCCTTGTGCCTGAGATGGAGGGGACAAAGGCTGAGAGGCAACTTGAAGGTGGTGGAAAGGTCATGGTGGTTAGAACACCTGGGTTCAGATTTGGTACTCTGCCATGTCTTGCCAGTGTGATCTAAAGAGAGTGACCTCCTCTTTCTGGGACTGTTTCACTTCCTCTCAAAAATGGCAGACGGGAGAGGGAGGAGGAGGGGTTGATACAGTATTTCCAAGCTCCCTTCTAGCTTTAGATGCCATGAGGTCATGAATGGAAAAGTGAGGCAGGGGATAGGGTTGCTCACTAGGGAAAAGAGGCCTGCAGGGCTGGGGTGGGGGCAAAGAAGGGGATTGGAGACAAAGCTTGGGGGAGGGCCTAGGGTGGCAGAAATTGGGTTGGAGACCTGGGTTCAAACCCAGGACTTCATGCCAAACATGCGTTCTGTGACCCTCTCCAGACCTGTTTCTTCATCTATACAAAGGGAACAAGAACACTTGCATTCCCTAGCTCAGAATGGGACTGGCCAGAAAGTACTTCAGGAACCTTGCCATGATAGGGAGATGGGAGGTAATACTTGTATTCTTACTGCGACTGGACTAGAGAAACAGCTGTGCTCTGAAGGGCAGGCCTGCCTGCTGGATCACTTCCCCCAGTTTCATAGGCAGGGTGGGCAGAGGCAGAGGCCCAGTCAGGCTCCTTCTCCTTTCAGTTCGTCTCAGCCTTTCAGACCCAGTGGAATCTCTGGGTGTGTCCCTGCTCGTGTTGGAGAGCGGCTGTCTCTACACAGGATTCTGGTGTACTTGCCCGTACGCTGCCCGTACGCATACCAGGTCAAAGGCCAAGAGGGATGGGGGCAGGGGTCCTCATCCTTCCCTTTCTCTATCCCTGGCCTAGACCACAGCTGACCAGAGGAATTGCCACCAGTGGGACAGCTTTCCCCAGATAATGATGAATTTTTCTGAGATGAGCCTCTTGAGTTCCCTCACCCAGGAGGAGGGCACCTCCAGGAACCTGCCCCCCCTGCACATCCACAGCACTCAAAAGTTTTGTCCATTGGAGCTGTGTCCCTCCCAGGAAACAATGGTGGGTAAGCAGCCACTGCCTGTGTCTTCCCAGACCTCGAATGTCTTCTACAGAGCCCTCTCCCCCAAACTCCAGGCCATCAATGACTGGAACAGAGCCCTGTTTGACTTCAGTTACACTAACTTGTGTGAGCTACGGGTATTTAGGGGGCCAGATGTTCAGGGAGAGGGGAGGGAAGGATAGACTCAAGAGGGGGAGGGAGGCTGATTAAGACTGCCCCCAGGTGTGAATGGGGCCCTGCTCCCCTGCCTGCTGGCCTGTTTTGTGGCTAACACCCAAGGAGAGTGCTGCTGTCTCCCCTACCTGCCAGGGGCCTTGGTGGCTATGAGGACCTCCCTTCGGGCTACTCAAGGTATCCAGGTCAGCCAATCCCTTCCCCCGTGGGCTACTCTGGCCCCTCCCCCATCTGTCCCCATGGAACCCTAGCTTTGGCCATGGAGGACCCCAGCCCCTCCAGCCTTTCCATTTTCCATGGGTCCTTACCCAATTAAGTCCCTAATACAATACCTCATTGTCTTCCCATCTTTATCCTTCATGAGCTACTCAATCCCAGGGGCAAATCTGCATTCTCCATTGGATTTCCATTCAAATTTCCACAGTCCTTTCATGTTCCTCCATGCTGCTCCTGTCCCTATAGGCTTCCCCTCTACATCTCTAGCTACTTTCCTATCTATTCAAATCTCCATCTACTCTCATGGCCTCTTCCATGGCTGTCCAAACTCATCTCCCATAGCACACCCATTCCTACCTCCATCAACATCTCCACAATTCTTATCTGTCCTCTAAGCAGGGGCCCTCTATTACCCATAGCCATCCAGTCTGAATCTCCATTAATATCCTTTGCTCCCATCTACCCTCCATCTCTGCTTCTTAGAGTTCTTCCCTCTGCACCTAAAACCATCTCCCCACAATTCTTCCCTTCTCAATCTCCATCCTCTTTCCCCCCAAGACACGTCCTATCCTGAGGCCCCTCATCATCATTTCTCTCCCACTCCTAAGAAGTCTCCCACCCATTTCCTTTCCAGGGATCCATAGCTGAGGACTGGCTGGTCATGTGTTGCTGTCCAATCTGTGGTCTCTGCCAGATGGCACACCAGCAGGATAACTCCACTACCTGAAATAAAGGCAGTTCCCTATCTCCAAAGCCTCTCCAGCAATTCCCTAAGGCAGTCACAAAGCAGGGATTCTGTTCCAGGTCTGCAACCAAATATGTGCGACCTTGAGCAAGTCCCGGCCTGTTGGGCTACCCATCCTCTCAGGCCCTCTGACCCATCCCCTCTGCTAGCACTCCCACTACTTCAACCCCAGTCCCCTACGAAAGTCTTCCTGGGTCAAGCCTCAATCCCACAAGTCCCAAGGGCTTCGCACCCCTCTGCCATGACAGGACTTGTCAGAAATATGCTACTGACGGGCAAACAATGCAGGGTGCTGGCCAAGATCACACTCCTATGTCAAGGGCTGTACTTTATTCTCAAACTATTTCCCCTCTGCCAGGCTCCCAAACTCTCCATCTGCTCTCCTGGGAGAACCCCAGGTTAGGCACAGGAGGGGGGCCAGAAGTCTTGGTCTCCATGACTCTGCCTCCCTGCTCTGGGTGGGGGGCCTTCACACAGGCTCCATCTGCAGCTCCTCCCCATCGGTGGCTGCCTCCAGCTGGTGGAAGGCTGCATGGGATCCGATGACCACCAAGGTGGCTCCTGGAGCCAGAGGAGGGGGGAACAGGAAGGTCAGAGGCTAGCATCCCATTCTCCTCCCTTCCTCCCCTCCCCAAAACATACTTACCCAAGACCCAGAAGACAGCTGAGCCAGCTCCAGCCAGCCAGAAGAAAGGGAAAGAGATGCCCCCTGCCAAGGCATACTGATGTGCTGGGCTTACCTCTCGGCCTGGTAGAGACAGGGATGGGCCATCTTTCAGGAACTCCCAAGATTCTGCTGGTCCAGACCACCCGAAACACTGCTCACACCGCCCCCCAATCACAGAATGGGCGAGGTGGAACCTTAATCTAGTCCATACACAAAGAGGAATTCCTACCATAACAATCCTTACCTTCTGTGGAAGACATCCAGAGAGGCAGAAGTCCCTTCTCCTACAGTGCTTCCCACCTCCCTTGTGGCAGGCCATCCAGAGGCCCCTAGGGGACTCTTTTCTCCAAGCTTTTCCTTGGATTTTTAAAAATTTATTCCCTGCCTTGTATTTCAAGGCCAAATTCCAGGAACTCCTCACCAACTCCCCTCCCCCAAGGGGAATCTCTTTTCTTCTGGGAGTTTCATCAAGGTCCATTAGCAATAATCCCCCCTGCAGAGAAGTCTTCCCAGACAGCCCAGGGAACAATCTGTCCTTCAAGGACCAGGTCACAGGCATCTCCTTCTAGGTAGCCCCCAAGGCCATTGAGCTCCCTCAGAGATCTGATCTGTCAATGAGAGGGATAGGTTCCCCAGCCTGGGGGGGGGGGGGACTTCGCAGGGGAGCTCCTACTCTGGGGAGGAGGATTGAACAAGAGAACTGTAGAGCCAAAGAGAGCACGGGGTGAGGTAACCCCTCATTTTACAGAAGCCTGGTCACAGGTCAGAGGTAATAAGTGTCTGAAGCAGGATTTGAATTCTGGTCTTCCTGACCCTACATCTAGCATTCCTAGATGGCACGAGGCTGGGCACAAAGACCTCAGTTTTCTTCTCCTGAAGATTCCAGAGGGGAGAGGGGCAGTTCAGAGTTGGCCAGTAATGAGTTCTGGCCTAGAAGGTCCCTAAGGGCCCTTTCAGGCCTCTCCTCATTCCCTGGGTGGGAGGGAAGCTGGATGCTTAGGTGTGGCTATTGGAACACCTGGGACAATGGATCAGGGAGGCCAGCTTTCTGAGCCTTATGGCCCAACTGCCTCCTTTATCCAAGAAGGCCCTGGGGCAGGTTCTGGATAAAGAGACAAGAGATGGGGTTCAAAATCCAATGCCCTCTCCCTGGGGAATGCGGGGGCAAGCCTCACCAAAGAGGACCAGCTTGGACTGCAAGGTGCGAAGGTAGAGGATGTAACAGGCTCCGAAGAAGACAGCCAAGGCCACCAAGAGCATGGGGGACGAGACCCTGTGGGGGCAGTGGGTAGAGACTCAGAGACTGCCTGGAGACAGCACTGGCCTGGTGGAGGGCCAGGGTCACAGGCTGGGACCCTGACCAGAGGGCGGAGTTTACAGCTTACAGAGGAGGCGCCTTGGGGCGGGGCTCCCAGCTAATCGAGCAGACTTCTCAATAAGTTTACGCCCTGGGGGAGGTGGGGGTCTCAACCGAGTTTGCTTCCTGAAGGCAGGTTTGCACCTCTGTGTCACAGGGGCCAGGGGCTTCTCCTTAAGTCTGCGCCACGGGGCGGGCCTATACCCAGTACGTATCTGACAGACCAGTGGTGGCTAGGTCTTGGGGAGGAGCGGGGCTCACACCCAGTATGTATTCTAGGGGCCAGTGGTGGCTAGGTCTTGGGGAGCAGCGGGGCTCACACCCAGTATGTATCCTAGGGGCCAGTTTCGGCCAGTGGCTAGGTCTTGGGGAGGAGCCGGGCTCACACCCAGTATGTATCCTAGGGGCTAGTTTCGGCCCGGTGGCTAGGTCTTGGGGAGGAGCGGGGCTCACACCCAGTATGTATTCTAGGGGCCAGTGGTGGCTAGGTCTTGGGGAGCAGCGGGGCTCACACCCAGTATGTATCTTAGGGACCAGTATCGGCCCGGTGGCTTGGTCTTGGGGAGGAGCGGGGCTCACACGCAGTACAGGATGAGGCCCAGGAAGACGAAGACGTAATTGCTCTGGTAATGCTCGACGTTGCGCACCAGGCGCTGGCACAGCTCGCCCAGGTTTCGAGGCTTCGAGAAGCGCCGCTGGTCCAGGAAAGGGCCCCAGGGTCTGATGGTGGCCCGGCGCTGCTCCAGCCACTCCCGGCCGGCTGAGCCCGCCGGCATCAACTTGGGCAGCAGTGTCCTAGCGCAGACAAGGAAAGTGGCTCGGTAGGGGATAAGGTCCCAAAGTGCAGCAGGAGGTGCGGGACCAGGACACGAGTCCCGAGGCGCACGTCGAGGGGATGAAGGAAGAAGGATGCCCGAAGGGGGCAGAACTGGGACATCAGGATGCCTGAGTCCCGCTGCCAGGAGCTGGGCATGAGGAGTCAAGACAGCTGGGTCTCCGATAGGAGTCGGACACTAGTCAAGGCACTAGGGTTCCCCAGGGAACCACGGGGTACGGCTAGGGATCTGGACACCAGAGAAGGAGGTAGGGCTAGAGAGGACAGTGCCACCACTGGGGCACGGACTGGGGGTCTGAACGCCAGGGTCCCAGAGAGGACTTTGGGAGGTTAGGATATTGGGTGCTGGGACAGCGAGGTGCCTGGGAGGTGAGAATGGGGGTCCAAATTCCTATGTCTTGGGGTGGGGCTGACAGCACTTTCTGGGTCCCAGGGGGTGGGCTGAGCTCTTGTAGGGTTGAGGAAGGAGGTGTGAGACTGGGCATCTGAATTCCTGGGTCCCAGAGCATGGGATGGGGGTCTGGACCGCTGGATAAGGGGGTAAGGATGGGGGTCCGGACTCATGCAGGGTTGGGGGAGGGACGGCACTGGGCGTCTGAATTCTTGGTTCCTGGAGGGCGGGGGTCCGGACCCCTGGGTGCCGGGGCATGGGGGCCCACAGTCCTGGGGTCCCAGCTCACTTGGCACTGAGCCCCGGACTCTCCTCCTCAGTCCCGGGGTTAAAGTCGCTTCCCGCCGCCATCTTCTCCAGCTGCTCCTACGGCTGTGGGGGGAGAGCAGGGAGAGCCTTGTTGCTGCCTCCAGGAGGCACCCCCCCGGGCGCACGCCCCTCCGCATCCTCCCGGCCCGGGCCCCTCTAACTCACCCCCTGCTGCTGCCGCCGCCGCCGCCGCCTCCGGATCTGAAGTGGCTGCGGGACCGTTTGTCGTGGCCAGGAGGCTGCTGGGAGTCGTAGTCCGAGGGCTGTGGAGGGAACTCGGGCTCTTCTGCGCCGGATTCTGGCCTACCAGAAGGAGAGGCGTGGGAGCAAGGCATCATGGGAGTTGTAGTTCGGAGCGGGGGAGGGCTTGGTAGGCGTTCTTTGGGGCTCTCTCTGGTCCTTTGATCCTAACTCTCTAGGACTATAAATTACAGAGAATGTGCCAACTTACATAGGTAGAGGGAGTTTCAGTTAGTGAGAACTGGTGAGGGAAGTTAGGTACAGCTACCAAGTGATTAGGAATTGCAAAAGAGAGTGTAAAGGAGGTATTCATTAGGTTCTAACCAAGTTAGTTGAAATGACAAGGAATTGGAAAGTTGAGTACTGAAGATCTCATTGGCCTCGATTCCTTCTTTGGATCCCTAGATTCCTCCTTCATAAAAATGATTAAAAGAGGAAAATAGAAGACATCTTATTATATTTTGGGACTTTTTTGTAGGTCTTAGATAGCCAAAAATCTTCTGAAGGCTTTGGGTCCAGAAAAGATTCCTCTTCAGAGGTATTTATTGATGTTGCCAAGGAAGGATGACTCCATTTCCGACTACTTGTCACTGATCAGGGTAACACATTCAATTGTAAAACTATTCATAAATGTCCAAACTAGTTAAACACATAGCAAAGTAACCTTTAAGTAACATCTGTAGCTACTCAAGGCAAAAAATCTGCAAGAATTCAATTCATTTGCCTACTTTTTTCCAGATTCAGACATTTGACTATTTTGAAATGTTCTGACTGGTTTTGAATTTCGCACTTTTATCCAGATACTAAAACAACATAGATGCAAAGTTCCTGCAAAGAAAGGAACGTTCTTTGATCTGATTGGTATAGGGTGGTGCAGTGGATAGAGCACCAGTGCAGGAGTCAAGAGGACCTAAGTTCAAATCTCACCTCAGACACTTGACACTCACTAGCTGTGTGACCTTGGGCAAGTCACTTAGCCCCAACTGCCTCATCCTGGGTCATCTCCAGTCATCCTGATGAATATCTGGTCACTGGATTCAGATGGCTCTGGAGGAGAAGTGATGCTGGTGACCTGCACAACCCTCCTTCACTCAAAACAAAGTCAAGTGCAAGTCATGTCATTATGGCATGGTTTTCTTTGGCAACGAAGGACAAACACACACACACACACACACACACACACACACACACACTCTGATCCTTAAGGTGACTTTGGGGAAGTGGATCTTTGGTTGTTGCCCTTCATCTTTCAAAAGAACCAAAATGATATCACTATGATAAAGTGAAATTTCAGTATGTCTGACTGTGGCTGATCAGACCAATATGAGTTCGAAATGCTCTACCACAGGTTGGGCACAGATAGTCCGTGTAAATTTTGGGGTGGATGTCTCAGATTTGAGCATCCTACATTTACTTTGTGCTGTTTCAATTCTGCTTTGCTTAAAGAACACAGCACTTTTTCTTAAGTGGGCACACCATGTTGAGCGGTCCTGTGCCAGTGTCTCCCATGTTGCACAATCAAATCCAAAGTTCTTGAGAGAGACCTTGAGAGTGTCCTTATATCATTTCTTCTGCCCATCATGTGATCGCCTGCCTCATGCGAGTTCTTCATAAAGTAATCTTTTTGGCAAGTGTACATTTTGCATTTGAACAATGTAGCCAGCCCCTTAGAGTTGTGCTCTCTGAAGCGTAGTTTGAATACTTGGCAGTTCAGCTCGAGCAAGGACTCCAGTATCTGGTACCTTATCCTGCCAGGTGATCCTCAGAATCCTCCTAAGACAGTTCAAGTGGAAGCGATTCAGTTTCCTGGCATGGTGCTGGTAGACTGTTCATGTTTCACAAGCATTGTAACAATGAGGTCAGTCAGCACAACAGCTCTGTAGACCTTCAGTTTGGTAGTCAGTCTAATACTCTTCTCTCCCAAGCTTTTCTTTGGAGCCTCCCAAACACTGAGCTAGCTCTGGTAATGCATGCCTCAACCTCATTGTCATTATGTACATCCCTGGAAAGTACATTACGAAGGTAAGTGAACTTATCTACAACATTCAAAACTTCTCCATTTGTTGAAATTGATGGTTCCATGTATGGATGGTGTGGTGGTGGCTGATGGAGCACCTGTGTTTTCTTGGTGTTAATTATTAGTCCAAAATGAGCACAGGCAGCAGAGAATTGATCCATACTTTGTTGCATCTCAGCTTCAGAGGCTGCACTGAGTGCACAGTCATCTGCAAACAGAAAATCATGCACCAACATTCCCTCCACTTTGGTCTTGGCTTGTAGCCTTTTCAAATTGAAGAACTTACCATCAGTATGGTAGTTGACCTTGATGCCGTGTTCATCCTCATTGGAAGCATTTGTCAACATGGCTGAAAACATCATGCCAAAAAGCATGAGAGCAAGCACACAGTCCTATTTCACTCCATTAGTGACCGGGAAGGCACAAGAGCTTTGTCCATTATCCAGAACCCGAGCAAACATGCCATCATGAAATTGATGTACTATATTGATAAACTTCTCTGGGCAACCAAGTTTTGTCATAGTTTTCCATAAGCCCTCACGACTAAGGGGAAGTGGATCTAGGATAATATGACAGTTGTAGTTCCAGTGTCTGAAGGAGCAGGGCATTGTGGGAGCTGTAGTCCTTAGGCCCAAGAAATGGACACGCCTTAGGTTGTTGGAATTGTGGGAGCTGTAGGGTAGGTTGTAGCCCTCAGGCAGAGGGCATTGTTAGAGTTGTAGTACTGAGGTCCAAGAAATGGACGAGGTCTTGGATCGTTGGGATTGCGGGAGTTGTAGTCCTTAGGAGTAGGGTAGTCGAACTGATTCCAGGGTAGTGTGGAGAGGCCCTGGTGTGGTGGCAAGGGCTGTCCTCCACGTGTAGCCTGAGTGTGTCTGGGTGGTGGCTCTAAAAATAGGCATCTCTAGCTTTTCCTCCCCATTCTTGTGGGGATGTGGAGAGAGGATAAGGGGAGAAGCAAGAGGGTAAGGCCAGAGGCTGACCACTCTGCTCTCCTCGGAGAGAGGGTACCAGGCTGGACTTCTCTATCTGCTCCTTCAGTCTTGTCATCTAGGGAATGTGATTGTCAGGGGCTGTCTAACTTCTGATGGCTCTCTCATTATCGGGGGAGAGTGGGACCCCAAGGTTTGTATCCAAGACTTGACTCCTTTTCCATCAAATGCCAGGTCCACAATGAACACACACTGGAAGTAGCAAAGAGACCCATCTCTATCCGAGTGGATAGAAAATCACATCAGAGAATGTCTATGTGGGAGAATCTACACCCAACAGTACAGAGGGAAGGAACTCTCCCATTGGAGCGGGGTAACAGCTGAAAGGAGAGAGAGTCCTAGATCTCACCATGGGGAAAACTCCCCAAAGTCTCTAGTGGGGCAAGGTGGGGACAGGGCCACAATGGAGACTTCCCTTTCTTATGCTGGCTTCTCCCAAGGCTTTTCCTTCATCCTGAAGTGGGGTTGGCATCAAAGCTAGAAACTAGAAGTGCCCAAGGGGATGGAGAAGGTCAAAAAGACCCAAAGCTTGAAGAGAACCCAAAGAATGAAAGAGACTAGAAATCTCCTCCTCCTCCAGTTGGAAAGAACCTCATCCCTTCTCTTGGGAGAGTGGTAGTCATAGGATTTCAAACTGTAAAGCACACACGTGCTTATAAATGGGTAAAGGCAAGAGAGGCCTGTGTTCTTCAGTCATTTCCTGTTTTTCATAGACCCTTTTGGGGTTTTCTTGGCAGAGATTTTAGAGTAGTTTGCCATTTCCTTCTCCAGCTCATTTTACAGATGAGGAAACTGAAGCAAACAGGGTGCAATGACTTGCCCGGGGCCACACAGCTAGGAAGAGGAGTCTTCCTGACTCCAGATCTGGCAGTCTATCTGGAGAGGTCTTCTCTGGTTTCCCAGGACTCCACAGGTACATGAAGGTGGCTATGGCTGACACACGGTATGCTTTGGAAGCAGTAGTCCTGGACCTCAGGAAATAATTGGAAACATAATTTCTGGCAATCTGATGTATATATTGACAAAATAATAATAACGGAACATTGTAGGAGCCTTAGCATTGGTCCATTGACAGGGGTGCATGGTGATAAATGTTGAACAACTGACTGAAAAAAATATACTCAGAACACACATTTACATTTAGCCTTCACCATTAACGTCTTGTTCATCACTTTCTTAAGTCTGAACAATCCACAAAACAGTGAATCCAGCCCTGCTTTGTAGCATTTTCTGATTTCCAAGGTGTCAGTATTCATGCTGAAAAAATAATAATCAGCTGTCAGAGCCAGAACGAGCTGCCCCCAGCACACCCCTGCATGTATTGCATTGTGGCCCCTGTGGTACCTCGGAGCCTTAGTATTCAGACACTCAATACATGTTGTGAGTCACAGGATATGGAACTATGCCAGGCCTAGAGGCCTGAGGGCTACCCGAGTCTTACCTTACCTATTGCAGGTCTTCGGCTGGCCAAACCGGATAAACGTATGAGAGAAGAGACTTTCCGGAGTCGAACAAGGGTTAGGCTTTATTCAGGGTCCTGGTTACATGTGCAGGGGGAACTCTTCCTTAGGAGAGAGAGAGAAATCTCCCAAGGAGGCAAAGATCTTACAGTAAGAGAATGAAAGCAGAAGTGGAAGTGGGGAGAGAGGGGGGAGGGAAGAGCGAAGAGAGGAAAAGGGGCCTTCTGTCCTGTAAGGGCCCCTCAGCGCTAAGAGCGCCTTCGGGCTTTCCTGACCCTACTTAAGCTCTCCTGCCGCATAGTTTGCACCTGAATACCGTGCCTGTTAGATTACAATAGGTGTGCCCAGATCCGGGCCAGTCTCGAGGGCGGGGATGCTCTCTCCCATCACGTTCTCACGGGAAGAGGCGGAAATACACGAGATCTCACTCCTCAATTCCCTGCTGTTTCCTGGGGGGCCTCATGAGAACTCTAAGGTTTAGAAGCTCTCACCTTCACCCGCCCGAGACTATCCACATGGAACTGAGCTTACACCCCCAACAGAACTATAAAAGCCATCTAGGTTGATACCTCATTTTACAATAGAAAAAATGAGGTTCAAAAAGATGTCTTCTCCACCATCACATAAATCGTGGAGGGAGTTTGGAGGTCAATACAAATGTAATCGCTGAAATAGTTTCCATGATATCTATTATTCTATGGCCTTGGTCATATGTAAGTGTACATTTTGCTATTTGGGATTTTTGCAACAATAGATGCCAGCTTTTCTCTGTGAATGCAAATAAATGGATATTGCTTGTGACTGAGTACACTACTTGTACGGTATTGTTGCATTGGAGCTTTTTTTCCCTAGTGATACAACCTTTGCTGCCCCTCGTTCCATATAGATGAATTCATAAGAAAAATCAGAAAAGAAAGTTTAAAACTCTTGAAAAAAGGGTCTAAGTCTTCAAGCTCAAACTCTACCTTCTGCTGGAGACTTTTCTTGGTCTTTCTTATCTCCCCTCCAGGTGCTATCTCCCATGTACTTTGTACATGTCTTATAAGTGCCTAAAAAATTACTTTTCTCCACCATTAAAATGTGAGGTTTTTTCCCTTTGTCTCCTCAGCCAATCAGTACATTTGTTGTTTAGTTGTATCTGACTCTTTATGACTCCATTTGGGGTTTTCTTGGCAGAGATACTGCAGTAGTTTGCCATTTCCTTCTCCAGTTCATTTAACAGATGAAGAAACTGAGGCAAATTGACTTAAGTGACTTGCCCAGGGTCACAAAACTAGTGAATATCTGAGGTCAGATTTGAACTCAGGAAGATCAGTCTTCCTGACTCCAAGCCTAAGGCTCTATCCACCATGCCACCTAGCTGCCCATGATTGATAGACTGACTCAATTGCTGTCTCTCAAAACTATTTCCCTTGACAAGGGGAAAAGCTGTTCAAAGGTTATTTGGCTTTACACTCCTAACCTGCTAGGTAAATCTGTTTCAAAGTTGTGATATTGCTCATCTCAGCCCAGAATAAAGTCTGTTTGCTTTTAGTAGTATCCTAGTTTCTCTGGATAACAGATTTTTGCATCCTAAACCAAAAAATGAAAGCTGAGTCTTTCCATCTAGTTACTGGGATGACTAGGGCCCAGAACATCAAAACCTTATTGGCATGGCTTCAGAGAAAAAATATTTTTAGTATGTAAGGGATGTTTCTTGACATAATTCTGCCTCAGAATTCTGAAAGAAGGAGTTACTGAGTTATCTGACTCAAAGTTCTGAGACAGTAGGTGGTCATCTGCATAGGAGAGGCTTTAGAATATTGGATCAAAAGAAGCACACAGTCTGCTTTAGTTATTTGTAGGTGAAAAATTGGAGAACTTTTTGGTTCATGACTAGGGAAATGGGGACACTGTCTGCTTCATCAATCAAGCAAAAAATATTTGTAAAGTGGCTACTATGTGCCAGGCCTTGTGCTAAGCCCTGGAGATACAAAAAGAGGCAAAAGACAATTCCTACCCCAAAGGAACTGCCAATTTGGGGGAGGGGAAACAACACATATCTGCAAAATAAGCTTTATACAAGATAAATAGGAAATAATCAACAGAGGGAAGGCACTCAAATTAAGATGGGTTGGGTAGAGCTTCCTGTAGACTATGCAATTCTAGTTGGGATATAGAGGTGGGGATGACGAGACAGGTGCATCAAACCAAGCAATGGGGAACAGCCAAGGGAGTACACCCAGAGCAGAGAGATGGAGAGTCTTGTTAGGTTAGCCTAGAGGCTCTGGTTCAGAGGAAACACTGACGGGAGGAAAGTGTGAGAAGACTGGGAAGGTAGGAGGCAGCTGGGTTGTGGAGGACTTTGAATGCCAAGCAGAGGGCTTTTTATTTGATCCAGGAGGCAATAAAGATGTGGAGGGTGAGAGGGAGGGAGGAGTCGGATGACTCCTAGGTTGTGAGTCTGAAGGACTGGGACAATGGTGTTGCTCTAGGTGACGTGAGGGGGTGGGTTAGGGTTTAGGGAGAAAGACACTGAGTATTGTTTTGGACCTATTGTGTTTCGGATGTCTACTGCACATGTCTGAAAAACAGTTGAAGATTCAAGATTGGAGGTCAGCAGAGAGTCTGGGGTAGGAAAGGTAGATTTGGTAATAGTCAGCAGAGAGATGGTTAGTAAATCCTTGGATCACCACGTGGGATGAAAATGAGCCTTTGGTTACCAATCTTACACTAAAGTGGGGTCCTTCGTAGAGACGACTTAGTTGCTAAAACCAAGAAGGGTTAAGGGAATGGAAGCTCTAGAGGGTTGAGAAAGAACCAATTTCAGAACAGTGACAGGAAAAAAAAAAGCAAAGCTGTAACTGAAATGTTATTTGTTGACAGGCAAATTTGTTGGAAAGCTCTCGCCATCTGCTGCTAAGAAGGAATAGTCACCAAGAGAGAATTCTCTGTCCTCTAATAAAAAGAAGAGGCAAAGGATACTTCTCCATATTGTTGCTGCTTAGAGGTGGAGAAGTAGAAACTTACAAAGAACAGGAGGCAGAGAGACTCTTGCCAATGTTATATTAAAGGTCTTTGCCTTTACTTCAAGGGGAGGTATCAAGGAAGCCTGCCCCTGGAAGGGCTGTCCAGGAGAAAGTCTGGCACAGCAGAGGAACAGCTGGGATGCTGCTGGAGGCGGTGGGGTAGAGTGGTCTGTCTGAGAGACATTGTGCTTAGTGAGGAGTTAGCAGTTTCAGTTCATTGATGCATTGGAGTCATCAGGAGTCATCAAAGAACTTTTACTATGAAAGAAGGAAACAATGCCTGCAGTTCTGGAGTTGTTAACATGCCCTTGCCCCATGTATCACTTATAGGTGTGCTCTCCCAAGACCTCTAAGAGTTGCCATTCTGCCCCTACTTCAGTAACTCGTGTGGGACCACAGACGTCTAGGCACCAAGAGAACCAAATTAGGACTCAGACCTAAGGAACATTCTGTCTCATCTCCAACTCTCTCAAGACTTCTTCTGAATGGAGAGAATATCTGTCAAGAAATCTCATTTTTTGAAGAGAGCTAGGGTGACAACAGGGGAGAGAGTAGCTTGTCTGCAGTGATAAGTTGCAGAGAAAGTGTTAGTTAAGCATGCATTGGTACAGGGGTAAGGGTTGATTCCAATTGTCAAAGAAAAAAACCTAATAGAACATTATTGTTACCATGCTGTTATCATTAGCACAGTGTTTGGCACATTGTTAATACTGTATAAATGTCAGCTATTTTTACTAATTGTTATTATCATAAATCCAAACATTTCTTCTTCAGAGAGAGATGTCCAAAATGGCAGAGTTCCCTCATACTGTTACACATATCTCTATCCTGAACAATTTGAGAGAACATTTATAGGAATGTGGAATAGGGAAAAGGTCACAAAATGTTAAAATACAGGTAGGGTTTGTCTGTTTTTGTTTTCTGCAGGATGAAGAGTTAATATTCTAGAGTAATAGTCACAATCATACATACTACTATAAGCATCTCTTGCTAGGACAAAGATGCCTAAACCAGCGAGTATCCTCATGCCTCTCAAACATGTCTCTCTCTAGACAAGAAATACTTGAATTCAGAAAAATATTAAATTAGTAAACATGTATTTTTGTGGCCAACAGACATATCCAAAATACAGAAAACAGTATGAATATTTTTTTGACTCAATGACCCATCCTATCCTCAAACTTTGCCTTTTTTGTGCTTGGCTTATGTTATTTTCCTTTCTGGGGGTGATAATTAATAAATCACCAAATTTTATTCTACTTTTTTGTAGAAATAGAAAGTAACATGGATAGGAGAATCTGTTCAATTCCATTTTTCAGTTATTTTCTCCAGAACCAAAAAAGGAACCCTACCTCATTTGGTAAAAGAAGTAGATTACTAATCTGAGAAGTTTGTGGGAGCGAGTAGTATTCTGAGTCATGAGGAATTTTGGGGGTACTGTTTTTGGAAGTCCTAGATGGATGATGATGAAATGGGAATCACAGAGAATTGTGGGATTTGTAGTTTTGGGGGTTGGAAATGGCAAGAGCTGTAGTGCCAGCACGCACGGCGTTATGGGAACTAGAGTTTCTTTGTGAGGAGGATATTGTGGGAGCAAGAGCCCTATGGCATGAGGCATTGTGGGATCTGTAGTTTCTGAGAGTTGTAGGTTTTAGGATGTGGAAATAATTGATTTGGATATTTGTTGTCCTTCCTTCTCTAAGAAGACCAAAATGACATCGCTAGGCTAGAGTCAGGTTTCAGTGTGTCCAACTGTGGCTGATCAGACCAGTACAAGCTCCCATGTCACACAATCAATTCTGAAGTTCTTAAGAGAGACCTTGAGAGCATCGTTGTAATCTTCTGATCACTATGTGAAGAGTTACACTGTGAGTTCTCCATAAAATAGTCTTTTTGGCAAGCATATGTTTTGCATTTGAACAATGAAGTCAGCTCATCGGAGTTGCGCTCTCTGAAGCAAAGTTTGAATGCTTGGCATTTTAGTTTAAGAAAGAATCTCAGTGTCTGGTACCTTATCCTGCCAGGTGATCCTCAGAATCTACCTAAGACAGTTCAAATGGAAGCAGTTTAGTTTCCTGGCATGGCGCTGTTAGACTGTCCATGTTTCACAGGCATACAACAATGAGGTCAGCGCAACTGCTCTGTACACCTTCAATTTGATAGTCAATCTAACACCTCTTCTCTCTCATACTTTCCTTTGGAGCCTCCCAAACACTAAGCTAGTTCTGGCAATGCGTGTATCAACCTCATTGTCAATGTGTACATCCTTGGAAAGTACACTACCAAGGTAAGTGAATTTATTTATCCACAGCATTCAAAACTTCTCCATTTGTTGGAACCAAAGGTTCCACTTATGGATGGTGTGGTACTGGCTGATGGAGTCCCTGTGTTTTCTTGGTGTTAATTGTTGGGCCAAAATAAGTACAAGCAGCAGAGAACTGATCTATATTTTGTTGCTTCTTAGCCTCAGAGGCTACCCTGAGTGCACAATCATCTGCAAATAGAAAATCATGTATGAACACTGTTGGCTTATAGCCTTTTCAAGTTGAAGAATATAGCATTGGTTCAGTAACAGACCTTGATACCGTGTTCATCCTCATTGAAAACATTTGACAACATGGCTAAAAACATCATGCTAAAAAGCATGGGAGCAAGCACACAGCCCTGTTTCACTCCACTGGTGACTGGGAAGGCACCAGAGTATTATCCATTATCTGGAATCCAGGCAAGCATGCCATCATGAAACTGATGTATGATGATGATGAACTTCTCCAGGCAACCAAATTTTGACATAATTTTCCATAAACCCTCAGCACTAACAATGTCAAAGGCCTTGGTCAGTTCTAAAAACAATGTGTGCAGGTACTTCTGTTCTGCTCCTGGCACTTCTCCTGGAGTTGTCAGGGAGAAAACACCAAATCTACTGTTCCTCAGCCCTTTCTGAAGTCACACTGGCTCTCAGGTGTATGACCATCTTCCAGGTGAAGGATCAACCTGTTAAGGAGGACTCTAACAAGAATCTTACCAGCAATGACTAAGAGAGACCTCCCTCCCCCAATCCCTACCCTGTATGTGCCACAGGACAATCTATTACCTTAACTTTATAGAGATGTACAATGGAGACATCCTTGAACTCCTGGAAGATAAATTCCTCTTTCCATATAACCCAGAAAATTTCAGTCAGCTTTTGTATGAGCAATGGTTCCCCTACCTTGTAAATCTCAGCTGTAAAAGTGTCAGCACTAGGTGCTTTGCCACATGAAAGGAGCCTAACGGCACTCAAATCCTCTTCTTCAGTTGGAACTTCAGGTAAAGATGGATTGATTTCAACCTGAGGTAAATGGTCAATGACCTCAGCATTGATTGATGATGGTCTATTGAGAACACTATGGAAGTGTTCAGCCCATCTCTTTAGGAGCATGTCCTTATCACTAATCAATGTGGCTCCATCAGCACTGAGCAGTTGTGATGCACCATAGGTCTTTGGCCCATAAATAGTCTTCAGGGTATCATAAAAGCTCTTTAGTTTGCTACTATCAGCATGAAACTGAACTTTATCTGCCTTCTTACTGAGCCAAGAATCCTGCATCTCCTTAAGCTTTGTTTGGACTTTACTTTGGATGGAATTAAATGCTACCTTCTTAGAGATGGATGAACTATTCTGCTGGTAAATCCTATGGAGTTCTTGTTTTTCATTTAGCAGCTTCTGAATTTCCACTTCATTTTCATCAAACCAGATCTCGTTGTATGCTGTGAAACCTGGACAGTCTACCAGTGCCATGCCAGGAAACTGAATCACTTTCATTTGAAGCCTTAGGAAGATTTTGAAGATCACCTGGCAGAATAAGAGACCAGACACTGAGGTCATTACTCAAACTAAACTGCAAAGCATTCAAACTCTGCTTCAGAGAGCACAACTCTGATGTGCTGCCCATGTTGTTCGAATGCAAACATACACTTGCCAAAAAGACTATTTTATGAAGAACTTACATAGGGCAGCAAGCGTTCACATGGTGGTCAGAGGAAGCCATACAAGGACTCTCTCAAGGTTTCTCTTAGGAACTTTGGAATTGATTGTGACATGGGAGATGCACAGGACAGCTCAGCATGGCATGCCCACATCAGAGAAGTTGCTGTGCTCTATGAGCAAAGCAGAATTGAAACAGCTCAAAGCAAATACAGGATGCACAAATTTAAATCATTCACCCCAAATGTTCCCACAGACTATTTGTGCCTGACCTGTGGTAGAGCATTCCAAGCTCATATTGGTCTGATCAGCCACAGTTGGACACATTGAAACTTGACTCTAGCGCAGTGATGTCATTGTGGTCCTTTCTGAGAACCGACAACAACCAACAACACACATTCTCTACACCTCTCAGCTGAGGATCTTGCCTCATGCTTTATCAAAAATAAAACAACTTACTGAGAGCTTCCTCTTCTCTCCTCTTCATCTCAATTACTCAGATATCCTCCTTTATCTCTGTCTTCCATGAAGAGATGGTCATTCTCCTTGTGAAGGCAAACTCCTCTACATATACCCTTGATCCCATTCTATCCCATATTCTCCAGTAGATTTCCCCTCTACCATCCCCACTCTTTCACCAATCTTTATACTCTTTCTACCAACTGGTTACTTCCTTATTATCTATGAAAATACTCATGTCTCCCCTATCTTTAAAAACCCTCACTTTATCTGTCCATTCCTTCTAATTATCCTCCTCTATTTCCCCTCCCTTTTGAGAACGCCATCTACAATAGATTCCTACACTTTCTTTTCATTTTCATCTTAATTCTGTTCAGTCTAACTCCTAGCTTCATCAGTCACTGAAACTGCTCTCTCCAAAGTTTCCAGTAATGTCCTAATTGCCAATTCTAATGATTTTTTCTCAGTCCTCATCATTCTGTACTTCTCCTCAGCCTTTGACACTGTTGATCACTCTCTCTTCCTGACTATTTTCTTCTCTCTGGGTTTCTGTGACCCTGGTCTCTCCTGGTAGCAAAGTGGATAAAGCACTGGGCCTTAAGTCAGAAAGAACTGAGCTTAAATCCAGCTTCAGACATTGGCTCAGGACAAGTCATGTAACTTCTGTCTCTTCCAATTTCCTCAACTATAAAATTAGGTACTAGCACCCACCTTCTGGGGTTTTTGTGAGGATCAAATGCAATAATGTTTGTAAACTGTTTAGTGTAGTGCCTGTCACATAGTAGGAACTCAATAAATTCTTCCTCTCTCTCTCTTTCTGTCTCTTCCTCCCTTTCTTCTTTTCTCTCTTCCTCTGTCCTTTCCATCCTTCTTCCCTCCCTCCCCTCCTCTCCTCTCCTCTCCTCTCCTCTCCTCTACTTTCCTTTCCTTCCTCTCTCCTGTCTGACTGCTCTTTCTGTCTCTTTGTTGGATCTTCATCCAGTTCATGTCTTCTAACTGTGGGTATTCCATGGGGCTCTGTCCTGAACTCTCTTCTTTTCTTGGAACAGAATGGAATGGACTCTTCCTCTGTCATATCTGATCTCATCAGCTCCCTTGGGCTCAATGAGCATTTCTTTGCCAATGAATCCCAGACCTATATATATCTAATCTTAACCTCTCTCCTTAGCTCTGGTCTTGCACCACCAGTTTCTTTTGGATGTCTCACACTGTAACTTCTTAAACTTGACATATCCAAAAATGAACTCATTTTGTTTTCCTCTAACTGTGTCCTCTTACTGATTTTCCTGTTACTGTGGGGACATTGCTATCCTCTCAGTCACCCAGAATGATAATCTAGTAGTCACTTACACAGTTCCTCACTCTATATATCCAACTGTTGTCAAATCTTGTCATTTTTACCTTTATAACACCTCTAGTATATATCCTCTTCTCTCCTTTGACTGCCACCACCTTGGTGTAGACCTCATCACCTCGTGCATGGACTATAACAATAGCTTTACAGGATGAGACCAGCATCTTCCCAAAACAATATGGGAAGGGTTTTTTTTTGTTTTGTTTTGTTTTTTTGGTTTTTTTTTTAGCAGAAAGAAGATAAAAGTGCCTCTGGGACCTGATTCACACTTTATTCCATGATACACTTCCTGCTCTTTTAGGAGCATAAAAATTCCAGTCATGAGGAGTCTGGAAACTCTCATACTTGATGGGTGCCTAAAACCACATGACTCACTGTATTGTTTTTGTTGTTCCAGTCATGTTCAACTCATTGTGACCCCATTTGGGGTTTTCATGGCAAAGATACTAGAGTGATTTGCCACTCCTTGCTCCAGCTCATTTTACAGATGAGCAACTGAGACCAACAAGGTTAATTGATTTACTCAAGATCATACGACTAGTAAGTATCTGAGGCCAGATTTGAACTCCAGATGAGTCTTCCTGACTCCAAACCTAATACTCTATCCACTGTACCACCTAATTGCCCCAAGTCACTATATCCTGATGACTTATGTTGTACGTACCAGACTCCTTTCCAGATAGAGACAAGGTGTGGGGGGCATATCCAGAGACAAAAAGTACCACTGCGTCATTTTTGTACGTCCTTACTATCTCAAGATGTCTGTGTTAAATGTTCAATGATTCACAAGAGCCTCATTTTGTCCCCTCATCAATCTTGAACTGAGGGTACTAGCATTAGAGTTGTACCTCCAATGGCTTGCTAGTAGGTCTCCTGGCCTTAAGTCCTCTCCCCACTCCAACCCATCCTTCACTCGGCTGCCAAAGCAATTTCCACAAAGCACAGGTTTTACTATGGCACTCCCTTACTCAATAATCTCCAGTACCTCTATCACCTACAGGATGTAGGGTGTGTAGGGTGTGTTCAGGGAGGACCAGTACCAGTACCTTTGGTGTAATGTCTGCTGAGCCCTTTTCAGGGATCTTTCACCTTTGATGTCCACCTGTTCCCCTAACTCTCACCTGTGGCTCCAAGAAGCTGCAACATGCTCAGTGGCCACACCCCAGTAAACTGTTTTGGCAGACTGGTCAACCCAGGTTCAGGGTAACCAAGGTTTCTCAAACCTATTGGTGAGTTAGGGGGGTGTCTCCCCTTGCATGTGAAGACTTCATCTAGTGGAATGGGCAGATGAGAACAATTTTTTCCAATGGCCATGAAGGCAGATGAAGCAGGCGATGTGGAGCACTTAGAGCTTGGTTAGACACCGAAGACACAAAGGTCATCCACTGCATCCTGAGCCACTGCCAGCCTCTGGACTCTGTCCTGCCACTGGACTACAAATGAATCAAAAGACATCGCCCATACCATTTCACTATTATGCCCCAAAGTCCTGTGGTAATTGGCAAATGATGAAGCAGCAGGTGCGGTTACATTGGGAGTTGTAGTCACAACCCTGCACACAGGTGGCCCAGGCCATCAAGTCATTTCTCACGGGAAGCAGCAGTGGGACTCGGCAGCCCCCTGAATGTCTGAGTAACCTTTTAAGGATCGCACTGCTTACCTCCTGGTGTGAGGAAGTGGGCTAGAAAAGGTGCCTTAATATAGCCTGCTTACCCAACCCTGGCCTGATTACTGCAGCAGGTGGGGAATCCCACTATGCAGTCGAAACACAAAAAATGTATGAAAACATCTGCAAAGATGATTCCATTTACCATTGACGCATGAAATGTGCACACTATTAGACAACACAAAATCCAGTAGACCTTAATGAAGAACTGCTCTTGTTGCAAGAGAACTCAACAGGTATCACATCCAAATAGCAACCCTGAGTGAAACAAGGTTGGCAAATGAAGGCCAGCTACTGAGGTTGGAGCTGGATACACCTTTTTATGGAGTGGGCACAGTGAAGGGGAGCGCCGTGAAGCTGGCGTGGGTTTTGCAATCAAAACCAATCTAATCAGCAAGCTGGCATGCCCACCAAAAGGAGTGAATGACAGGCTCAGGATAATGCGATTGCCACTCACAGGAAAATGCCATGCCACCATCATCAGTGTCTATGCTCCCACCATGACAAACCCTGATGAAGTCAAAGACAAATTTTGTGAAGACCTAGAGACCCTTATCATCAATGTGCCAAAAGAGGATAAGCTTATAATTCTGGGAGACTTTAATGCTAGAGTAGGCTCAGACTACCAGACTTGGCAGGGAGTCCTAGGGAGGAATGGAGTTGGAAACAGCAACAGCAATGGTCATTTACTGCTGAAGACATGACCTTCTCATCACCAACACTGTCTTCCATTTACCTAAACACAATAAAAATTCATGGATGCACCCTCGCAGCAAACACTGGCATTTAATAGATTATGTGATTGTAAGGAGAAGAGACAGACAAGATGTGAGAGTGAAAAAGGCAATGTGTGGTGCAGAGTGCTGGACTGATCATAGACTTATCCTTTCCAAGCTAAATATTCACATTCATCAAAAGCACCAACCTCAAGCAAATGACTACCAGAATAATTAATGTCAACAAATTAGAGCTCTTCTCTGAGTGTGAACAGTTTGCTGCTGACTTGGAGGAAAAGTTGAACCAACACACAGTTGGCAACAGTGGAGCAGAAAAGGAATGGGCAGCATTCAGAGATTTGGTGTACAGCACTACATTTGCTCATCTGGGTCAGAACACTCACAAACACCAAGACTGGTTTGATGAAAATGATAGGGAAATTCAGAAGCCGCTAAATGAAAAACGAGAACTCCACAGGATTTACCAGCAGGATAGCTCATCCACCTCTAAGAAGGCAGCATTTAATTCCATCAAAAGCAAAGTACGAGCAAAGCTTAGAGAGATGCAGGATTCCTGGCTCAGTAAGAAGGCAGGTAAAATTCAGTTTTATGCTGATAGTAACAATCCAAAGCGCTTTTATGATTCTCTGAAAGCTATTTATGGACCAAAAACCTATGGTGCATCACAGCTACTCAGTGCTGATGGAGTCACATTGAGTAGTGATAAAGACATAATCCTAGAGAGATGGCCTGAACACTTCCATAGTGTTCTCAATAGACCATCATCAATCAATGCTGAGGCCATTGACCATTTACCTCAGGTTGAAGTCAATATCTCCTTAGCTGAACTTCCAACTGAAGAAGAGGTTTTGAGGGCCATTAAGCTCCTTTCATGTGGCAAAGCACCTGGTGCTGATTCTATTCCAGCTGAGATTTACAAGGTAGGGAGACCATTGCGCATAAAAAAGTTGACCGAAATTTTCCAGGTTATATGGCAAGAGGAGATTATCCCCCAGTAGTTCAAGGATGCCTCCATTGTCCATCTCTACAAGGGTAATGGAAATAGGTTGTCCTGCAATAATCACAGGGGGATCTCTCTCTTAGTCATTTCTGGTAAGATTATTTCCAGAGTCTTCCTTAATAAGCTGATCCTTCACCTGGAAGATGTTCATATACCTGCGAGCCAGTGTGGCTTGTTGAGGAACAGTCAATATGGTGTTAGCTGCCCGACAACTCCAGGAGAAATGCCAGGAGCAAAACAGAGGTCTGTACACAATGTTTGTAGATCTGACCAAGGCCTTTGACACAGTTAGTTGTGAGGGCTTATGGAAAATTATGTCAAAATTTGGTTGCCTGGAGAAGTTCATCAATATTGTACATCAATTTCATGATGGCATGTTTGCTCGGGTTCTGGATAATGGACAAAGTTCTCATGCCTTCCCAGTCACCAATGGAGTAAAACAGGGCTGTGTGCTTGCTCCCATGCTTTTTAGCATGATGTTTTCAGCCATGTCGACAAATGCTTTCAATGAGAATGAACACGGCATCAAGGTCAACTACCATACTGATGGTAAGTTTTTCAATCTGAAAAGGCTACAAGCCAAAGTGGAGGGAGTGTTGGTGCATGATTTTCTGTTTGCAGATGATCGTGCACTCAATGCAGCCTCTGAAGCTGAGATGCAACAAAGTATGGATCAATTCTCTGCTGCCTGTGCTAATTTTGGACTGATAATTAACACGAAAACATCACAGGTGCTGCATCAGCCACTACCAACACCATCCATACGTGGAACCATCAATTACAGCAAATGGAGAAATTTTGAATGCTGTGGATAAATTTACTTACCTTGGTAGTGTACTTTCCAGGGAGGTACACATTGACAATGAGGTTGATGCACCCATTGCCAGAGCTAGCTCAGCGTTTGGGAGGCTCTGAAGAAAAGTTTGGGAGAGAAGAGGTACTAGACTGACTACCATATTTAAGGGTCTACAGAGCCATTGTGCTGACCTCATTGTTGTATGCCTGTGAAACATGGACAGTCTACCAGCGCCATGCCAGGAAACTGAATCATTTCCATTTGAACTGTCTTAGGAAGATTCTGAGGATCACCTGGCAGGATAAGGTACCAAACACTGAAGTCCTTGCTCAAGCTAAACTGCTAAGTATTCGAACTATGTTTCAGACAGCGCAACTCTGATGGGCTGACCACTTTGTTCGAATGCAAAATATATGCTTGCCAAAAAGACTATTTTATGGAGAATTTGCATGGGTCAGGCGATCACATGGTGGGCAGAAGAAGCGATACAAGGACACTCTCAAGGTCTCTCTCAAGAACTTTGGATTTGACTGTGCAACATGGGAAACACTGGCACAGGACCGCTCAACATGGTGTGCCCATATAAGAAAAAGTGCTCTGCTCTTTGAGCAAAGCAGAATTGAGACAGCAAAAAGTGAATACAGGATGTGCAAATTTGAGATATTCACCCCAAATATTCACACGGACTATCTGTGCCTAACCTGTGGTAGAGCATTCCAGCTCATATTGGTCTGATCAGCCACAGTCAGACACACTGAAATTTCATTTTACAATGGTGATGTCATTTTGGTCCTCTTCGAAGAAGGAGGACAACAACCAACCAAATAAAAAATTTTCTGTTTGACATTCAAAGTCCTTCATAATCTGGCCCAGCCTTGAGTGTTCAATATATCTTCTTTTCTATCTGTAAGAATCTTCTTATACCTTACATCCCACCTCTGTCCATACTTGGAGATCCAGCTATGCTGGCCATCTTACTGTTTCTCACGTTGAACACTCTCTGTGTCCTCTCAGTTCCTTTTCACCAACTGTCCATGCCTAGAAGGCTCTATTTCTCACCTCTGCCTTCTGGCTTTCCTGACTTCCTTCAAGATGTAGCTCAAAGTCTACCACCTGTGGGAAAATCAGCCCCACTTTCCCTCTAGGATTATCTTCTGTTTACATGGAACGTATCTTATATGTACTATACATCTTATATCTTGATGTATTTTCATCTCTTTTATTAGAATTTTACCTTCTTGGAAACAACTCATATTTCTATCTTTTGTTATATCCTCAGAACTTAATACAGTGCATGGCACACAGTAGGGGTTTAATAAATGCTTGTTCACTGGTGGAATTTTCCATAGAATCTTCGACTATCAGATTTGGACAACTCTGATTGTTAGGATCTTGTTACCTTTACGATAGGGTGAGGGAATCCCAGAGTGAGAACTTCCTACATCAACTGTAGATCCAACCTTTCTGTTACTTAACAGCTAAATCCCATGGAATTGCTTGAAGGAACTCAAGAAATTTGAGTTAAGATCTTTACCAGGGTCATAATCTAATAATCTGAGCTCAGCTCTTTCTAACTCAAAGCAGCAGATCCAAAGTATGAGCTTATTATTATTATTATTAATTGAAATAGTAAAATATTGTAAATAATACTGAATAAAACTAAAATGATAGTTATTCATAATAGCTAGCCTTTACACCACATTTTAAGGTTTACAAAGATCTTTACAAATATAATCCCATTTGATCCTCTCAGCAACACTGAGATATAGATGCTATTATCATCTCCCTTTTTATAGATGATGTAACTGAGGCAAGTAGATTAAGTGACTTGCCCAGGTTAATACAGCTGTCGTCTGAGTTTCCCTCTTCCTTATATCCATCATAAATCTTCCTCCATGTAACTTACAACTATTTCTTCTAGTCCTGCTTTCTAGGGTCAAGAAGAACAAATAGAAATCTTCTTCCTTATGATAGTCCTTCACATCTTTGGAGACATTGCTTAGCTGGCACAGTTGAATAAAGCTTTGTGACTGGAGTCAGGAGGACCTGAATTCAAATCCAGCCCCAGATACTTCTAGCTGCTACTTCAAGAACCAGAATCAGAAAACTTTTACCTTGCTGAGTAGCTCAGAGGAAGATGGAAATGAAACGATTTTTTCCTTCTCCCTTGAAAGTTAAAAAACTAGGAACTGAGAAGGGCTTTCCTAAAGAGTCACTTTGGAGCATTAACTTGTGATCCTGGGCATGGACTTTTATGGGTTTTAGGTTTCCTCTCTTCCTTCAAGTCCCAGCTAAAATCCCAAATTCTGCTTGAAGCCTCTTCCAATCCTCCTTAATTCTAGTGCTCTTCCTCTGTTATTTCTTTATTTATCCTACAGCGGGCAGCTAGGTGATGCAGTGGTTAGAGCACCAGTGCAGGAATTAGGAGGACTTGAGTTCAAATCTCACCTCAGACACTTGACACTCACTAGCTGTGTCACCTTGGGCGAGTCACTTAACCCCAATTGCCTCACCCTGGGTCATCTCCAGTCATCCTGATGAACATCTGGTCACTGGATTCAGATGACTCTGGAGAAGAAGTGAGGCTGATGACCTGTACAGTCCTCTCTCACTCAAAACAAAGTCAAGTGCAAGTCACATCATTATTTCTCTGATGGCATGGTCTTCTTCAGGCAATGAAGGATGAACACACATTTATCCTACACATAGTTTGGTTGTACACAGTTGTTTGCATATTGTCTTCCCAATAAGAGCTCCTTGAGGGGAGAGATGATCTTTTACCTTGTTATCCCCAGTGCTTAGCACAGATATATCAGGTACTTTAATAAATATTAACTGACTGACTCATGTAATTGGACTAGTTGGACTTTCAGGTCCTTTCCAGCTCTAGGGCTATCCATGGTCCTGAACTAAAGTTGAGTATATGAAAACTGAGCACAGAACACAAGTAGAGTTGAGTTGGAAACAGGAACGTAATGCAAATCTTACTTTCTATGTAATTTTTATATTGGTAAATGTATTACAATCTGCACATGAATAAGTGATACTTTTAGGTCATGTGAAATTGGGGGATTAAAATCTCAGTGGGATGGGGGCAAACTTAAGTTTTGAGTTAAATAAATGATGAGTTATTGTTGGGTGGAAGGTCCCAGGACTCCCTTAATTCCTTAACTTGACCACCAGGCAAGACAAGGCCGGTCATCTGACATGTAGACTTCTCTTCCCCACTCCAGGTTTCCATTACTCACTCAGAGATTGAGAATCAAATAACTATTACCGTTCCTTCTATGAAGATCGGAAGCAACCATTTAAAATCCCTGTAATTCATCCTAGGCGCAACTCCCTTCCCTAGGCAACTGTCCTTCCTCCTCATAGTAATAATAGCTAACATTTGTATCACATGCTTTACATTTTGCAAAGCACTTTACAAATAGTTCATTTGATCCTCACAATAACCCTGAGAGGTAAATGCTATGAATTGCCCCACTTTACAGATGGGAAAATGGAGACAGAGAGAGGTTAAAGGACTTACCCAGTGTCATGCAGTTAGTAAGTACCCAAGGCTAAATTTGAACTTGTTTCACCCTGACTCCAAGTCCAGCCTTCTATCCACTCCTCCACCTATCAGCTCCCATCCTGTCCTTGTCCTACTCTGTTCTTCTCTTGTGTCCTCAGGCACTCCTGTTCTATTGTGAATCTTTTATATTGAATGAATGAATTATTTTTAAGAAGAATTTATTAGACACTTACTATGTATAAACAGCCCATCAATAAACTAGATGCATGGCCAGCAAAAGAGACTAAAGTGGGAGGGGCAGGGAAGTCAGAGAGATGGGAAGAGAACTAGGAGAGAAAGAATTGTACTAAGCACTGGGGATATAAGTAGAAAATAGGAGACAGTCTGCTCTCAAGGAGCTCATATTCTCAGGGGAGAAAAAGTACATGGAGGAAATTTCAATTGCAAGTCAGATAGAAAGCACTCGTGGTCCTTAGGGTGCAGCAGCAAAGCAGATGGTAACGAATCTTCTTTAATGTCATTTCCAAGGATAAAAAGCTATCTGTTTCTGCTATTGAACCATTTGTCAGGGCCGAGGTCTTTGGTGGTGGGAACTTCCTTTGTCTTTAGTAGCTGTGGATGCTAAGGAGGTGGGGGCTGCAGCACCTGCCCATTGAAGGCAATTGGTCAGTAGTTGGAGCTGATTGTCGCCTCTTCTCCACCCCACCCATGAAATTATTTTGCATATCTTTTATATTTACTTTTCAATGTCCACACACATTGTTTCCTCCAAATAAAATATAAGCTTCTTGTGCGCACGGAGTATTTTTTTCTTTGTATCCCCAACATGTAAAAGGGTGGTAGGATCATCATCCTTGTCATGCCCACTAACCAAGGCTCTGTCCTGGGTTATTTTCTTCTCTTCTCCCTTTATACTATCTCATTTGGTGACCTCATCAGCTTCATGGGTTCAATTATCATCTCTGTGTAGATGACTCCCAGATCTTTCTATCTCTATCTATCTATCTATCTATCTATCTATCTATCTATCTATCTATCTATCTATCTATCTATCTATCTATGTATCTATCTATGTATCTATCTATCTATCTATCTATCTATCTATCTATCTATCTATCTATCTATCTATCTCCTTAGTCTCTTTTCTGAGCTCTAGCATCAACTGGCTTTTGGAAATCTTAAACTGGATGGCTTCTGTAGCATCTCCATTTTAACACATCCAGAATAGTAATTGCATCTCCCCTATCAGCTCCAACTCTCCCTCATTCCTAATTTCCCTATTATTGTCCAGGACACCTTTCCTCTTTCCCCTGCTCTAGTCACCCAGGTTCCTACCCTAGGTATCATCCTTGACTCCTTATTCTCACCACATATATCCTATCTGTTGTCAAATTATATCTTTTCTGCCCCCACAAGATCTCCTGGATATATCCCCTTTCTCTCTACTCATACAATTCCTATCCCAGATTTTCCTCACCTCTCACCTGAACTATCATAATAGCTTCCTAATTGGTCTCCCTGCCTCAAGCCTCTTCCCATTCCAATCAATCCTCCACAAGCTCCCAAAATGACTTTATTAAAGCAATCTGATCATGCCATCCCACTCTCCTACCCTTCAACAAATTTAAATGGCTCTCTATGATGCCCAAGAATGAAACCAAACTCCTCTGTTTGAAATTTAAGGCCCTTTATGACTCCATACCTTTCCAATCTTCTTACACATTGCTCCCTCTACACTTTGTCCAGCCATATTGATATACTGATTTTTTCACCCATCATTCTGCCTGTGTGCCAAAATAGAATACTCTTTCATGAATCCCTGACTTCCTCCAAGCTTCAGCTTAACTAACTTATATCCTGAGAAGCCTTTCGTCCATGGTGGGGTTACCAGGTCCTCCCAGGTTGACTTGTAAGACCTTCATTTGTATGTCTTATATACACCTCCATGTGTAAATGTTGTCTCCCTCGTTAGACTATAAACTCTCTGAGGGCAAGAACTATTTCCCTTTTGTCTTTATGCTGGCATAAACAAATGCTGGCACTTAGTAAGTTGGATATAATCAAATCGAATTCACAGGGAATCCAAACTTGGGCATTAATAAGAAAAAATGGTAGCTGTAGGACCTAAGTCCTATCCTCGCACATACACACATGCACACACAGCTAGATGGTACACAGATAGAGCCCTTCTCCTAAAGTCAGGAAGACCAGAGTTCAAATTCAGACTCAGACACTCATTAGCTGTGAATACTTAACTTCTGCCTCAGCTTCTTTGTCTGTAAAATGGGGGTAGCAATAGAACTTCCTACTAGGTTTTTGTATCAAAGGAGATAATAACTGCGAAATGTTTAGCCCAGAACCTGGCACATAGTGAGCACTATGTAATTGTCTTTTTTTTTTTTTTAGTTTTAGTACTACAGAGGAAGAGAAAAAAAGCTCACAGAAGATAGGAGCAGGCTTCGAGTGCCATCTGGAGGCAGAAACAGAGATTACATCCTAGGTAACTTGTTTTCCCCTTCCAGGAAGTAACAGAGGCATGAGTTCAGTAAAATATGTTGCACAGTCCAGCTCAGAGTCTTCAGGTGCCCCCCAAATTTGGAGACTTTGTTGATTGTTTTAAAATGACCTAGGTCAACAGTATCTACCCATCTGTATCTGAACCAGGTCCGCCATTACATTGGATAGGAAACAGCCAACATGGAGATTCCCTCTCCAAATGTTAACAGGCAGCTTCTCAGCAAGGTTCAGTGTCACAGAGTTACCTGGAGCCCAGAGAGGTTAATTAATCAATGAATAGACATTTCATATGTGCCAGGCACTGTGCCAATTGATGAGGAGATTATGAGTCAGAGGGAGGTCTTAGGTCCAGGTCTTAATGCTGAGGCTAGCCATCTATCGAATATATAAATTGTTAACAAACCATCCCCTTTTCTTGGCTGATGTACATAATCGTAATATCATTGTAGATAGAGGTGTTGCCTCTCCCAGACTACATGCAAAGGTTACATGCTGCTTTTTAAAGTAGCACAAGAAATTTCACTGTATGCAGAAGCACCTCTAACCTGGAAGAGAAGGAGGAAGGATAGGACTTGTGGAAACTTTCGCAGTTAATGCCCACCAGGAACCCTTTAGGCATCTCCAATATCACCTGGTACTTCTTTGAGTGTCTGGTTTCTGAGAATTCATGCTTAAAAGCTAACAATCTATGATGCTTTGTAGGTGAGTTTTCTCACATGTCCTGGTGGCATTGAAGTCTCCTTCTGTTACTGGTTTCAAGATGTCTAAGAGAATTGGAGTTCACTTATTCCTACACCATAGTTATAGGAAATGCCATCTAAAATCTCTGTGTGGCTAACCTCCATGCTGCCTACACCTTCCTCTTTCTCCTCCTCCTCTTTCTGCTTCCTGACCATGTGGTTCACCTTGTAGGAAGCAGATCAGTCTGACTGAGATAGCAGGAGGTAGCAGTGGCCTCAGTCTGGTGCAGATTTAAGCCAAGCCAGGCCCCTTGACACCGTTCCTGAAAAGATGTGGGCATCAGCAGATTGAAGTCATGCATGGTCAGATGGAACGACTTTTCACTTGAAGCTGGAGATCAAGCAGGCGCAGAAGGATGTGGAACTCTCCTGTGTACATGACATTTGTAAAATGCATTGTACTGTATTAAAGCTATATAAATGTTAACTATTATCATTATGTATGTGGGACATTTCTTTCCACCTTACATAATCTTTTGTGAAGTTTTTTTCCCTTTGCTTACTTGGAGGCCTAGAAAGGATTAAAGTGGAAGGTGACATGGATTTCCAGAAGCCCACCCATGACCAGAATGCATCCTGATTGGTTGGGGGTTCTAGGAATTAGAATTCCTGGGAGCCTTTGAATGAGGAGACATGCAGGGGTGATGCTGTGGGAAGCAAGATGGCATGGATCTTTGAAAGGGGTGGGAGATCCTGGGGGAAATCTAGTCAATGTCAAAAAAACCAAAAGGTATCAATAAATCTATTTTTTAAAAAGCATTTTTTCTTCAATATTTTTTGTGTCTTCTTTGAATTTTCTGTTCTGGATCTATTTTCCAGGTCAGTTATTTTTCAAATGATAAAAAACATTTTACATCTGAATTGCTGTCTTTCTAATTTCCCAATATATTTTCCATCCCTCTCTCAGAAAGCCGTAACAAAGAATAAGAAAGAAAGGAAAAAAGCAATTGAACAAAACTTAAAATATATGGACCAAATGTGACGTTATATGCAATGGTCCTTCTTTTAAAAAAATTTTTTTTAGTTAATTATTTTTAGTTTGTCCTTATTTCTTAATATGTCAGGCAACTCACCTGTAAAATGAAGGAATTAGACAGCAAGAGCTCCCAGTTCCCTTCCATCTCCATGAGCTGTTCACAGCGCCCTCTGGTGCAACACATAGAGTATTTATTCAGGAACATTTTTCTACATTTGAATTTTTGTTAATATATGAGCAACCTATGGATGTTTCTGGTATTTTTTTTTTTTTTTGGTGGCAGGGAGTAGGGGGGATATTGAAGAGGGTATTTTTTTTTTTTTTTGCTTTTCATACTGATACTCCCCTTCAGATAATAATAGCTTTTATCTCAAACAAGATATTTGTAAAGCACATAGTCTGGCACATAGTAGGTGTTTTTTTTTAATAAATATGTTCTCTCCCCTTTTTAAAGTTTCCAAAACACTTCACAAATGTTATCTTACTCTATCCTCACAACAATCCTGTGAAGCAGGAGTCACCATTGTCCCCATTTTACAGATGAGAAAACTGAGGCTGACGTAGATCTGAGGCTCACAGACTCACAGAGGATCACAGAGCTGGGAAGCACTTCAAGCAGGATTCAAATTCAGGTCATAGTAATTCTACATTTGACCTTCTATCCACTCCACCACAAAACAGCCCCTTGAAAAGGAGGCAGTTGTTGTGTTTCCAGAGGCAGCTAGGTGGCACCATAGTGGATAGAGCATTGGACCTGGAGTCAGGAAGACTTGAGGTCACATCTGGCTTCCAGTGTGACCCTGGGCAAGTCATTTGACCTCTCCCTGCCTCAGTTTTCTCATCCATCAAAAGGGGGACAATAATAACACCTGCTTCACAGAGTTGTTATGAGCATCAAATGAGATAATAAAGTGTTTAACACAGTGCCTGGCATGGAGTAAGTGCTACATAAATGTCAGTTATTAATATTACTATCCTTATGCTTCTGTGCTAGACCTACAGTGTCTTCTTAACAGGTTACACAGTTTTATATTTTGGCATTGATATCTGTCATATTAAAAAGAAGAGTGGATGCTGAGTCCTTGGAGCATTGGCAGGAGGTTTTAAAATTGTTTCCTCATGAGGAATGCATGACATTAGGAGTACCTACTTGCACTGAGGTCAAAGTCACTGAGGAGGGAAAGAAGAAATATGCATTTTTAAGTATGTATAGGCATTTTACAAATATCTTGTTTGACCCTCACAATAATTGTGGGAGGTAGGTCCTCATTTTTACAGTTTTACAGTTGAGGAAACTGAGGCAGGCATGAAGTGACTTACCCAGAGTCACACAGCTAATAAGTGTCTGAGGCCATATATGAACTCAGTTCTTCCTGACTCCAGGCCCAGAACTCTACCCACTGTGCCACCTAACTGCCTCTCAGACATAGTATAAATGACTTGAGTTCCCTCCACCTCTCTCTCTCTCTTTCTGTCTGTCTCTCGTCTCTCTCTCTCTGTGTGTCTCTGTCTCTCTCTGTGCCTCTGTGTGTGTGTCTCTCCATCTCTGTCTCTGTCTCTCTGTCTCTTTATTTCTGTCTTTCTCTCTCTGTCCCTGTGTCTCTCTATTTCTCTGTCTATTTCTCTCTTTCTCTATCTGCCTCTCTGTCTCTCTCCATCTCTCTATTTCTCTCTTTGTCTCCATTTCTCTCTTTGTCTGTCTCTGTATCTCTTCATTTCTTTCTCCCTCTTTATTCCCCTCTTTCTCTCTCTGTCTCTCTATTTCTCTCTGTGAGTGTTTTTCTGTCTCTCTGTGTCTCTGTCTCTTTATTTCTCTCTTTGTCTCTGTCTCTGTCTCCCTGTTTCTCTGTCTTTATTTCTCTGTCTTTCTATTTCTCTCTCTGTCTCTTTCTCTCCTTGTGTCTCTGTATCTCTGTCTCTATTTTTCTCTGTCTCTGTCTGTCTCTGTATCTCTTCATTTACCTGAATTAGGGGAGTAGTCTTGTATTTCCAGGGAGAGAAAAGTTGGGGGGAATACCTGGAAGCTATTTTGTAGTCACTGCTGACGAGGAAGAGAGAAAAAAAAAATCTGAAGCATCTCTCACAAAGGAGAAGGATTATATGAAAATGAATGAAGAGAAGGTGGTGGGTGAATGCCTAGGACTACTTGTCTGGGCCAGGTCTCCACCTAGGAGTTGCTATGTCCATTGAGAGGGGAACCATTTGCATCCAGGAAAGACCATGTCCTGGACCATGCCAGAACAGTGTGGTAGCAACAGGTGAATGAAGTGGGGAAAAAGAGGAGCTTGATGGAAAATTGGAAGGACCCAACATTTGACATGGTTTGTGGTCTTCAGTTAGAGAACCATATTCTTACTTCATTGGCATGGTTAGAAAGCTTAGAGAAGCAATTTGTATCTATAGCCTTCATTTTCCAAACTATCCTCCTTCTTCCTCCCCCACTCCAAGAAAGCTAACCCTTACAACAGAAAATAATGGAGAGGAAAAACACAAAGCTCAGTGAAACTCATCTGTACATCAAACAAGCTTGTCATCAAAAGCAACTCTCCATACCCACAGTCTCCCATCTCTGCCAAGCAGACCTCAGGTCTTAACAGGCTTAGGCAACTCAACTGCAGACGGAAGGAGCTGGACTGAGTGAACTCATAGCCATTCACAGTGATCTTATGCTTGATTCCTGCACACATTTCAGTGCCAAGGGTGCAAACTCTTCAATTTTGTGCTGCTGGTGGACAGACAGCCTCAGAGAATAGTGGTCAAAGGACCAGCGAAGGCAAATGCTTCCTAACTGTTAGAGGTGACCTGTGGTTTGTGAGTCAATACAGAACTAACTGGACTGAACATTGGATTGGATAACCAGGTGTTATAGAGAATAAGATACTCATAATGCATTAGCATGGAAAGGGAGAAGTGAGAAGGAAAGAACATTGTTCCCTCAGCATCTTCTCATGTATGGTTCATAGAAAGAGAGCAAGGAAGCCTCCTTTCCTACCCACTAGGTGTCCAGGTTTGCTGGAAGCTCAGAGAAAATTTGATGAGAAATAAAATAATGGACAGAATGACTCCACTGTTGTAACAGAGCACCACAAAACTACAGCAAGGGACAATATGTGCTGGGGGATTTGTTTTTTATTTAATTGCTTAATGGGAGGTAGTGGGAAGGACAGCTTGATTAAAAAATACTTGTCACTCAAAAAATAAAAATAAAAAACAACTATAAATCACAACAAGGACACCGAACTCTCCAACACAAGAATGTTTCCAGAAAGGGTTGATTGTGGTGACTGCCCAGTGCATGAAGAATGAGAGAATGGTTTCAGGAAGAAACTCAGCATGAAGACTGCCATGTTATTGTTCCATGAGTATGTTCATTGAAGGTGGATTGGTTGTTGTCATTCATTCCCAAAGAAGACCAAAAATGACATCACTGTGGTAGAGTCAAGTGTGTCTGACTATGGCTAATCAGACCAATGCAAGCTTGGAATACTCTACCACAGGTTTGGCACAAATAATGCATGTGAACATTTGGAGTGGATACTCTAAATCTGCACATCCTGCATTTACTTTCAGCTGTTTCAATTCTGCTTTGCTCATAGAACACAATACCCTTTCTGATGTGGGTACGCCATGCTGAGCAGTCCTGTGCCAGTGTCTCCCAAGTCACACAATCAATTTCAAAGTTTTAAGAGAGACCTTGAGAGAGTCTGTTCTTCTGACCACTATGTGAACACTTGCCTTGTGTGAGTTCTCCACAAAACAGTCTTTCTTGGCAAGCATATGTTTGCATTTGAACAACATGGCCAGCCCATCAGAATTGCGCTCTCTGAAGCATAGTTTGAATGCTTGGCAGTTTAGTTCGAGTAAAGACCTCAGTGTCTGGTACCTTATCCTGCCAGGTGATCTTCAGAATCTTCCTAAGACAATTCAAATGGAAGCGGTTCTGTTTCCTTACATGGCTCTGATAGATTGTTCAGGTTTCACAAGTATGCAACAATGAAGTTCTTTAGACCTTCAGTTTGATAGTCAGTTTTATACCTCTTCTCTCCCACACTTTCTTTCAGAATATCCCAAACAATGAGCTATCTCTGGCAATGCATGTGTCCACCTCATTATCCATGTGTACATCCCTGGAAAGTACATTACTAAAGTAAGTGAATTTATCCATAACATTCAAAACTTCTCCGTTTGCTATAACTTATGGTTCCATGTATGAATGGTGTGGTGCTAGCTTATGGAGCACTTGTATTTTCTTGGTGTTATTTATTAGACCAAAATTAGCACAAGGAGCAGAGAATTGATCCATACCTTGTTGCATCTCATCTCCAAAGGCTGCTGTAAACAGAAAATCATGCACCAACACTCCCTCCATTTTGGTCTTGGCTTGTAGCCTTTTCAAGTTGAAGAATTGGTGCAGTAGGGTACCTTGATGCCATGTTCATCCTCAGTGAAGACATTTTGACAATATGGCTGAAAACATCTTGCTAAAAAGCATGGGAGCAAGCACACAGACTTGTTTCACTCCACTGGTGACTGGGAAGGCATCAGAACATTATCCATTATCTGGAACCCAGGCAATGATATGATCATGAAATTGACGTACAATACTGATGAACTTCTCCAGGCAACCAAATTTTGATATAATTTTCCATAAGCCCTCACAGCTGACAGCATCAAAGGTTTTGGTCAGATCTACAAACATGTGCAGTCTTGTTCTGCTCCTGGCATTTCTCCTGGAGTTGTCATGCAGCAAACACCATATCAACCAATCCTTGATCCTTTCAGAATGCACACTGGCTCTCAGGTAGATGACCATCTTCAAGGTGAAGGATCAGCCTATTAATGAGGACTCTGACAAGAATCTTGCCAGTAATGACTAAGAGAGAGATATTCTCTTCCAACCCCCATTATTGTTACAGGACAATCGATTTGTTTTACCTGTACAGAGATGAACAATGGAGGCATCCTTAAACACCTGGGGGATAACCTCCTCTTGCCATATAACCTGGAAAATTTCAGTCATGAGTGGAATGTAGGGTGCATCTAAAGAACAGTCCATAGAATCCACTGTAATCACTCCTAGCCTTTCAAGAAGAATCTTGAAAGATTTTTTCCTCAGATAGGGAAAAACTTAGAAATCACCTGAAGGAAGTGTTAGCCAATGGCACCCTCCTGAAGTCCATGGGCATCACTCATAGTGTTGGTATATTTGGGGAAATCCAAATGTTTGTAGACTATAAGATTTTGAATGAAAGTGATCAGTAAATCATGAATGAGATGCCCCTGTTTGTTTGCTAGTAAGCTAGTAATCTTCAGTATTGGACTTGTGAAGTGGGTTCTAACACATCACCATAGCAAAGGAAGACAGAGAGAAAATAGCCTTCATCTGCCCAGCGTGGTTATTACTCTAATAATTAGAATTGTTAGCTTTGAAGAGAGCCATTACTGAAATGTTCCGTGATACTACATATGGAGTTCAATTTCAAGTTTGAATTGACAAGCCACCGAACTATTTTGACCAGTCATCTTTTAGATGGTGCCTCATAAACTAGCAGCATCATACCCTTATTTTTTTCATGTACAGCTACCTTTATTTTTAAAATTTATTTGGTTTTAGTTTTTAGCATTCACGTCCATAAAACTTTGTTTCAAATTTTCTCCCCCTTCCTCTCCTCCCCCCTCCCCAAGTCACATGCAATATGATATAGGCTCTACTTATGCATTCATATTAAACATATTTCCACATTAGTCATGATGTAAAGAATTAGAACTAATGAAAGGAATCACAAGAAAGAAGAAACAAAACAAAACAACAAAAGAAAAGGAGAACAAATAGTATACTTCCATCTGCATTCAGACTTCCAAGTTCTTTCTCTGGATGTGGATAGCATTTTCCATTGTGAGTATTTTGGAGTTGTCTTAGATACTTACATTGCTGAGAAGAGCTAAATCCATCACAGTCATTGCACAATGTGGCTGTTACTGTGTACAACGTTCTCCTGGTTCTGCTCATTTCACTCAGCATCAGTTCATTTAAGTCTTTCCAGGTTTTTCTGAAGTCCTCCTGATCATCATTTCTTAGAGCACAATAGTATTCCATTACATTCACGTACCACAACTTGTTCAGCCATTCCTCAATTGATGGACATTCCCTCAATTTCCAATTCTTGGCCACCACAGAAAGAGCTGTTGTAAATATTTTTGTACATGTGGGTCCCTTTCCCATTTTTATGATCTCTTGCAGATACAGACCTAGAAGTGGTATTGTTGGGTCAAAGGATATACACATTTTTATAGCCCTTTGGACATAAGTCCAAATTGCTCTCCAAAATGGTTGGATCAACTCACAGCTCCACCTACAATATTCCGATTTTCCCACATCTTCTCCAGCATTTATCATTTTCCTGTTTTTACCTGTTAGCCAATCTGATAGGTATTGTTTTTATTTGCATTTCTCTAATCAATAGTGATTTAGAGCATTTTTCATATGAGTACATAATTTCTTCCTCTGAAAACTGCCTGTTCATATCCTTTGACCATTCATAAATTTGACTCAGTATATCAGCAAGCACCCTAGCACACCCAAGATGGAATGCTAGCACAGGTTCTTTGATCTGCTTTGCTAAATTTAGGAAAGACAACTTTAAAAGGGTCAACAATTTTAATTACAGATAAGTAGAAAATACAAGCAGAGAAATTAGCACAGAGATTCAACAGACAGGGCTCCTACTGTCTGAACAAAGTAATACAACCACCTATATACACCACCATATGGGGAGCATCAACAGCATGTGAGTAGTCAAGGGGCTCTTAACAAACAGCTACTCAGAGTCTCCTCCACGGAATCAAAAGGTCTTTTTCATAAATAAACCCCCAAAGCAAAATGCCAACCTCCCAAAATGTATGACAAAGACTCAGCCTCTGATTGGTTCAGAGCCAATAGACATGAAACCTACATGACTCAGAACAGCTGTGAATTATCAGGGTTCAAAAGAGATAAATCCTTCAGATGTTTTCAATGAGCCTGGGAAACTGAACTCCAGAAAGAAAACAACAAAAATAATCCCACTCTGCTTAGGCTTACACTTAATTCTCTATATATTTTAGAAATGAGGCCTTTATCAGAGACACTGGTTGTAAAAATTCTTTCCCAATTTTCTACTTCACTTCTAATCTTGGTCGCATTGGCTTTGCTTGCACAAAAACTTTCCAACTTAATGTTATCAAAATTATCCATTTTGCATTTCATAATGTTCTCTATTTCTTGTTTGATCATAAATTCTTCCATTCTCTATGAATCTGACAGGAAAGCTATTACTTGCTCTTCCAGTTTGGTTATATCTAAATCATATCTTCATATCTAAATTGTGTACCCATCTTGACTTTATTTTGACATATGGTATAAGATATTGGTCTATGCCTAGTTTCTGTCATACTATTTGCCAACTTTCCTGGCATCAACATACCCTTATAAATCCTCAAAGATTAACTGGGATGTCCTGTCTCATAGACATCTGGAATCTGAAACTATGATTCTACCTAAAAAAAGGCAGGTATAAGAAGTGTGCCATATGATTTTACTGGTACAGGGAAATCCTGAGAAGATTGAGATTGATCCTGTGTCATCTATTTGTTGATCCTATTTACAATTAATTGATTTTGTCCTGTAACTGCTTTTGCCCTGTAATTGCTTAAGTCATGGTTCTTTGTCTCCGAACTTAGTTCAGGATTCAGCTGTTCTGTAATGGTTTAATTTTGGAAATCCAGCTCTCTTGCTAATCACTGATCTATTCCTGCCTCAAGGAATTTAGCTGACCTTGGGGATTTCATGTCAGCACAAGGGATTTAGGTTTAATATCTTCACACCACCAGACCATCCTTCAAGAAAGTTCAGTTTGTTACCTTGTACTTGGACTCTTAGGAGAAATAACCCCTCATTACCAAACTTCTAACTGATCATGTTGTTCCCTGTGCTTCAGCTCTGTAACCAATCATATTGCCCTCAACTGTATGATGATACCTACCCTGTTTTTTGTTCTGTATTCCCCAAAACTTATATAAAGGGAATCATCCTTTTGCTCTGGGTCTTTGGCATAAATGGAGGTGATCCACTGACCCATTTATTGACAGGCAGCGTGCCCCTGTAAATAAATGTTGTCTTACTTGGACAATTGCCTCAGTTTGCCTTTTTGTTAAATTTCAGTTGCAATATCCCATAGGAAGAGAAAACTATCTTCTCATATAGAGTTGCCTAGAGCATTGAGACATTATTTTTCCAGGGGTCACACAGTCAGTACTTGTCTTCTTGGTTTCAACGTCAACTTTCTATCAACTATGTCATGCTGCCTTTCCATATCCAAGGAAGACATGGAGACAATTAAGACTTACTGGGAGCTGGTCCATTGGTCCCATTAAAGTGTTACTTGGACCCTGAGATCTTCACCAGAGTATGGCATTGGTATTAGTGAACTGTGTTGCCTCTTCTTCAACTCATTTCTCCTAGGATGGATGGTAATGGAAACAGCTGCATGATGAAGGGGCCAAGACGAGCCAAGAAATGAGAGAATGATCCTCAGGGAGGGAAGTTCCATTCCCCAAAGGGAATCTTACAGTGAAGACAATAGCAGAAGGTAGAACTATGCCCCACTGATGGAGTGTGATAAGGGAGAGTAACTGATTCCACACATGGCCCCATAAAATAGTTGGCATCTGGCTCAATAGCCTTGGAAACTCTACCCCATGAGAGAACTTCAAATTCATGAGAAATTCTATTCCTCCCCCCAAAATCATCAACTATTGATAAAAAATTTGAGACATGTACCAAAAGATAGAGATATCAACTGCATTTCCATAGGGCCATAGAGTTGAAGGGGATTTCTGAGATCATCTAATCCAACTGCTTACTTTTACAGATGAGGAAACCAAGACCCAAAGAGATTGACTTGCACATATATAGGCAGTAAACATAACAGGCAGGCTTTGAACTCAGGTTTTCTGACTCCAGAGTCAGTCCCCCCAACTATGCTATGTCATGCTTCTATTTGGAGAGTAAAAGCACCAGCAAAACTCTGAAATGTGTAATGTTTAGTCTTAAAGAGAAAAAAATATACAGAACATTTGTACATCCCTTATGGACAAGCAGACTCATCCAGGAATGAGAAAGTTTGTACAATTGCTTAGAGGTTGGAGAATAAGCATTTCTCCTTCTGTGGCTTCCCTGCCAGGGCCTATTCTGACCAGGGATAGATTTGAAGAGGAAGCATCATTGGCCTTGGTTGACCTCAAGAAGTTTAGTTAGCTGAGAGAGAGATTAGCAACTGACATTTCAATTTCATGAAGCTGGACATGCTGAATAGAAAGTTCAGTGGTCTTCACACTGAGAGTTCCTTGGGCATTTATGCAATGGATGGACTACTGGGAATGGTGCCCCAGGGTTACAAAATGGTATTTGGATGACAGCCACATTTACATATCGACTGGTAACTTAAGGTCTCAAAAGATGGTGCTGACATGGATCCTCATGACCAGCATGTCTCTTAGTCAAGAAATCAACTGAAAAAGCTTTACCCCCTAGCTCTGACCTCAGCTCAGAAAAGTTCTGACAGACTGATGCCCAAGTTCATTGTCAAGATTTTCAGCAAGTTAATAGACTCTGGCTAAGATATTTTAGTATGCAGGGAACACACAAAATTGCAGAGCAATAGAAAGCTATCCCATAACAAGTAATTGAAAGACTGGGCAACCTGCCAGTCTACAAGATAGACCCAGAGTGTTGATAATAGCTCAGAAGTCAATGTTTTGGATGAGAGAGAAATAGAATATTTGCAATTCCTCAGAAGGTCAAGGAAATCAGCTGAATGTCTTGGCACCAAGGGTACTTTTGTTCAGACAGGGGTTGAAGGTTGAACCCACAGGCAGTCTCTTTTCAGTTTAGTACTCCAGCTTTGGGGATACTTTGAGAATAGAGCTTAAAGGGTGTGATAGTCACTCTGAGGAATCCTCAAGCTCAGGATTGGGGCTGCAGGTCAGCAGGTTCCTAGATTCTGATAATTGGATGCCTGGGCCATCAGATTAGTCATTCAGTCAACAAGCAATTATTAAGCACCTACTATGTGCTATTTACAAGGTCAGGGGGACAAGATAGGTGTGCCAGGCCTGGTAGAACAAACTTATTCATGGTTTGTTACTGGCAGATAGGCAAAATAGTGGATACAATGTTGGACTTAGGGACCTGAGTTTGAATCCTACCTTAGACACTTACTAGCCATGTGACCAAGGCCAAGTTATTTAACCACTTTCTGCCTCAGTTTCCTCATCTGTAAAACAGGCATGATAATAGTATTTATTCCACAGGGCTGTTTTGAAGCTCAAATGACTATAATGTGTGTAAAATATTTTTCATATCTTGTTGTTATTCAGTCATTTTTTCAGTCATGTCCAACTCTTCATGACCCCATTTGGGGTTTTCTTGGCAAAGATATCGGAGTGGTTTGCCATTTTCTTCTCCAGCTCATTTGACAGATGAGGAAACTGAGTCAAACAGGCTTAAGTGACTTGCCCAGGGTCACACAGCTAGTAAATGTTTGAGGTCAGATTTGAACTCAGGTCTTCCTGACTCCTGGCCCGGTACTCTATCAACTGCACCACCTAGCTGCCCTTTCAAATCTGAAGGCACCATAAAAATGCTTGCTATTGTTGCTACAGTTAATATTTAGAAGAAATGGGAGTTTTATAAGCTAAACAGCACCCATTACTGGAGGGCCTGTAACACGTGCTTTGTATGTTACTGCAATGTGGACTATTGTCTGTTAGTTATGACCTGGGTTTTCTAGACAACATGCTCATATACCTTCTCAGGACTCTAGACCAGTAGTGTCAGACAGGTAGGGCCATAGGTAGCCTACAGTCCTTCCAAGTGCAGGGTGGAATGGAGTTAAAATGTAATTGGGGAATATTTAACAAAATAAATTAAACAAATTAAAACATGGATAATATGAATTTGCTGTTTTCCAAATCAATATGCAGCTTCTCTGAAGGAATCCTTACATATGCTTCTACTTGAATTTGGCCACTGCTCTAGACAGTTCTATAGCTTGCAGAGAAGGTATTAACTTGCATTTCCTCGCCTGTGAGTTTTTCTTTATCCGTGAAATAGGGTCCTGTCTGTACTACGTTATATGTGCTAGACTATGAACTCCTTGAGAGCAGGGATCATATTTTTCCTTTCTTTGTATCCTTCACACTTAGCACAGTGCCTAGCACATATGTACTATATAAATTTTAGCTACTATTATAATAGGTGCTTAAAAGTCAACACTTGTTGACTTAACTAAACCCCTCCCCTTTTCCTCAGCAGCCACAGCTGCTGAGGACCCAGAAGAGAAAGTTCTCAGCGCCAAAGATCTTGGCGCTATCAAATGCTATAATCTCAGAAACAAATTGTATGATCACCTGCTTTGCTGCTGTGCCTTAAGGATCATGGGACCTTTCCATCTGACTTACAGTTGAAATCCACTCTATGTGTTGTCTTCCCCTCTTAGAATGTATGCTCCCCAAAGGCAGGGACTGTCTTTCTTTACTATCTGTATCCCCAGGGTTTAACACAAATACTTTGCACATAAATGCTTAATAACTGATTGTTGTTTGTTTTTCATTCATTCATGCTCCATATCAGGAATTCTTAGCCTTGTTCCTGTCAAGGAACCCTTTGGCAGTCTGGTGAAGCCTGTGAACCCTTCTCAAATTCATGATTTCAAATACATCAAATAAAGTACACTACCTATCCATCCATCCATCCATGCACCCATCTATCCATCCTTCCATCCATCTGTCTATCCATCTATCCATCCATCTATCTGCCTGTCCATCTATCTATCTATCCATCCATCTATCTATCCATCTATCTTCCTATCTATCTATCTATCTATCTATCTATCTATCTATCTATCTATCTATCTGTCTGTCTGTCTGTCTGTCTGTCCGTCCGTCCGTCTGTCTGTCTATCCATCTGGGTGTCAGTCTGTGTGTCCATCTGTCTGTCTATCTGATAGATATGTGTTTGCCATATGAACTTGATGTATGGAATACTAATGTGAACACCATGTATTAGGTACACTCATGTGACTTATGCTGTGAAACTGAGATAACTCCAGGAGATTAGAAAATATGTCAATTTATGTTATTTATGATGGAAGTCCACAGGTGTTCATGTGTACACTAGGTAATTTCAAGGACTGTGATTTTTTTTTCTTTGGGGAAATAATGTAAATTGTCCAGTCTGGGGACATACCACTCATCTGAGCATAGAGCCCAGATAATCAAAGACAATGATCTCTTCTTCAGGTTAAATATCCCCAGTTTCTTCAATTAATCCTTATATGCCGCAATCTTGAGGCCTCCTCTCAACCTAGTGACCCTCCTCTGGTCATGCTCCAGTTTATCCATGGTCTTCCTGTCTTAGTGTTCTGCCATGTCCTTGACAACTACCTTGATCACTGAACCAGAGACCATGCCCTAGAAGACTTACAGCTTTCATCACTCTGTCCCACCTCCCAATCAAAACTCACCAAGTTCTGATGGGTGAGTAAAATGGGAATAAGTATGTTAACTTAGCATGGACAACTCCATTTTTCTTTGTTTCCATTTTGTGATTAAATAATTGTTACGTAAATTATTTTTCTACAATAATTACTTGTATATAGTTTGGTAATGTAGTGTTTATGCCCCAAATCTGGTAAACAACTACTAATGATATATGTATGTCCCTCAAATCTGGTAAACAACTGATAAACACTTGCCAATGATTTTAGAAAACTAAAGCTTTAATTGCTAGTGTCCTTTCATCATGAGCTTAGGTAATTGATCGCCAATCAGAACTTGGATGTAATTTTTAAACACCCTTAACCAGAACCATAAAACCCACTGCAGGTCCCAGATATCAGTCTGCCTCTGGGTGGACATAAGAACTAACTCTTGCATTCTTTGCATCCCAGAAATGATCAAAGAGCAGTGTTGATTGACACTATAACATCACCTTAGAAGGAGACATACTGCCCATCTCTGAGCAGAGAGCGAATATTGTAAGTCTTAGTATGAGACATTTACGGGGCCAGTTAGTGGTTTGTTCCTACAGGGTTGATGTCTGTATTATTGAAGAGATCATTGAACCCTGCTGATTAATAAAGAATGATGGCATGCATTGATGATTATAAGTCTTAGTGTTTCTGTCAATATAAATAAAGGGGGAACAAACCCATATTTAGCCCTAAGAAGAGAGTTGTCTAAACTTAGGAAAGGATATTTGAAAAGAAAGTATCTTACTAAGCCCATCTCTTCAGGGGAAATAGAGATAAGGTAGAGGACCTTCTAAGCAGATGCAGGTAGAATATAGATATGGGAAGAGGTCCAAGAAGTGTGGATGACAAAGACAAGGATGCTAGACCAGTGGTTCAAGGTTATATGACTTCGATAAAGTCAAAACCAGCAGCACAAAAATTTAAATAATATCCCTTTGCAAGATGAGAATTTCCTACTTAATCTCCTACTTTCCTACTTAAAGAATTAGGAGAAAAGGATAGACTTGATTATAGGGAAAATTCTCTCTCCTTATGGAAATAGAAAATGAGCTAAGAAATTATAAAAACAATGAACCATGATTTGGGGTTTAATTACAGACATTATTGCCAAGTAGACTTGAGACACAAGAAAGTCAGAACAGCCACAGAAGATAAAGGAAGAATCATGATTTATTTGAAAGAGGCTCAAATGACTCATTGCCAGGGGGATACAAGGATATGGATGATACCTTATAAGTCTTCCTTCCTTTATCAACCCATAGGATTTTTAAGGTTAGAGAGGAAATAGTCACTAACTTAGAACCATATGCTTACCATGACAGAATTGAGCTGGGTCAGACTTTATAAAAAAGAGACAGACATCACCTAGTTTTTGTTGTTATTCAGTCATTTTCAGTCATGTTTGACTCTTCATGACCCTATTTGAGGTTTTCTTGGCAAAGATTCTGGAGTGGTTTGCCATTTACTTCTCTGACTTATTTTACAGATGAGGAAACTGAGGCAAATGGGGTTAAGTTACTTGCCCAGGATCGCAACTAGTAATTATCTGAGACCAGATTTGAACTCAGGGATATGAGTCTTCCTGACTCTAGGCTCACACTGTATTCACTGAACCACCTAGCTGCCTTACCTAGTTATTAAGCGTCTATTACTCAGATGATGAGTTCATTAGCTTAGACTGAGATGAGGTTAAAAATTTAGGGATGATTAGTAAGGACAGAAGGCTGACCCAAACTATTAAGGAAGAAGAAATTGTTGTTAAGCAGCATAATCAGAAGGTTAGCAGAAGATACTCTCCTGCATTAGAATTTTTTTGTGCTTAGAGGAAGTAATGACCCACTAATAAAAGAACAATTAAACCTTAGGAAACTCTGCCGGAGGCAGTACAGCTGTTATTAAAAATGGCCACCCTAGAACAGGACTACCTAGATTTAAAGCAGCATATTGAAATACCAGCACTGAAACATTGCAGAGTAGATGAAGAGAATCTCGATTACAGCAAGCCTGAACAGTGACCAACTCTACACCTTGCCTTCTTTGGTAGGAGCAGATACTGTAGAACTAGCCATGACAACTTTAAGATTAAGTGAGGATGTTAGCTCAGAAATGAAATATCCACAAAATAGGAAAACCAACTAGTGGAATAATGTTTTTCAGGGGTGAAATGATAGTCACCAAGGCGATCTTAGGAATTACGGAAAGAACAAGATAGGACATGGAATGAATGACATCCTACTGGGGAGAACTGAGGTATATTTAAGACAGAGAAGAATACCTTTCGAATCCATTACTATCTTCAACTTATTCTCTCTTTATCTTCCTTGTACCTCATGAAACTGTGAGCTCCTTGAGGGCAGAGAGTATCTTTTGCCTTGTCTTTTGAGGCAGCTAGAGGGTACAGTGGATAGAGCAATGGATCTCCCGTCAGGAAGTCCTGAATTTCAATCCAACCTCATACATTATTGTGTGACTCTGGGCAAGTCACTTCACCTCTCTCTGTCTCAGTTTTCTCCACCATAGAATGGGGATAATAATAGCCTCTACTTCCCAGGATTGTTGTGAGATAATATTTGTAAAGTGTTTAACACAGTGTATGTGGCACACAGTAGCGACTCACTAAATACCCCTTTCTAGAACTAATTATTTGGCATAAGGGGGCCATCACTAGTCATTCTGATCTATATCTTGCCACTGGACCCAGATAGCTCTGGAGGAGAAAGTGAGGCTGGTGACTTTGCCAAGCCCTCTCTCACTTAAATCCAATGCACGTACAAGTCCTTGCATCTCCTTCCTAATGCCATGGTCCTCTTAAAGAATGAAAAACCACCACCAACAATGACATTTGGCATAACCAGGGTTGGAGATTATCACATGCTGACACTGTTAGATACCAGTTCACCAGTGATCAAACTCAATATGAGAAAATGAAAAATAAACAAGAACAAAACAAAAACAAAAACAGATGCATAAATGTTTTTGAAGATTCCCAAACCCCAGGATGGAAAGTATATGGAAAGTTAAAATTTTATAGATTCACCTGAGGAGATCTATATATGTGCTATCCTAGGATAAGAACCAATAATCAGAATGACAGAATTAAGTAAAAATTTTGCCTTATGGAAGAAATCAAAAATTAGCATTCAGATATTGGTAGGAAAAGCCTTATGGGTTTCAGTAGTCTTGATGCCACAGAGCAACTTGTAAATACCATTCAGCATAGAATTTTAAGAAGAGATAAGGAAATTATCTTGAAGGACTTGGAACAGAGGGTTATAAGTAACTAAGTTTTAATGGTGAGTGTTTTACATGACCTACCAACCTTACTTAACTTTACCTGCCAGCTGCCATTGTGAGCAGGCACACAAATTTTCCCTCTTCCCACTTCCAGTTCTGAAAGCATTAAGCTCCTACTACAAGACTATCATCTTGGTTAATGTCCTGCCATTGGACTTTGATGACTTTGGAAGAGAGTGAAGCTGATGACTTTGTGCAACTCTGCTTCATTTAAATCCAATTCATTGGCAAGTCAAGACATCACTCTGGGTCTTTGAAAATGAAGGATGAACAGCAATGTCAAGACTGGCACTATTCTGAGTGATAAAGATGCTAAGTGCCAAGAATGAAACTATCTCTGCTAGCAATTAGCTTACGCTGTAATCAAATGGATGCTGATGTTACTGAAAGGGTTTGTCAACGGACTCCTCTCTTGGTTCCAAGTCACCAACAATCTAAAATACTCTTTCCTGCCTACCATCCCTCTGTAGATTTGAAAAGGCTACAAGCCAAGCCAAAGTGGAGGGAGTGTTGATGTACGATTTTCTGTTTGCAGATGACTGTGTACTCAATGCAGCCTCTGAAGCTGAGATGCAACAAAGTATGGATCAATTCTCTGCTGTCTGTGCTCATTTTGGCCTAATAATTAACACCAAGAAAACACAGGTGCTCCACCAGCCACCACCACACCATCCATATGTGGACCATCAGCCACCACCACACCATCCATATGTGGAACCATCAGTTACAACAAATGAAAAGTTTTGAATGCTGTGGATAAGTTCACTTACCTTGGTAGTATACTTTCCAGGGATATACATATTGATAATGACATGCATTGCCAGAGTGTTTGGGAGGCTCTGAAGAAAAGTATGGGAGAGAGGCAATATTAGACTGACTACCAAACTGAAGGTCTACAGAGCTGTTGTGCTGACCTCATTGTTGTATGCCTGTTTTCACATGGACAGTCTACCAACACCATTCCAGGAAACTGAATCGCTTCCATTTGAACTGTCTTGGGAAGATTCCAAGGATCACCTGGCAGGATAAGGTACCAGACACTGAAGTCCTTGCTCAAGCTAAACTGTCAAGCATTCAAACTATGCTTCAGAGAGTAAAACTCTCATGGGCCACATTGCTTGAATGCAAAATGTTCGCTTGTCAAAAAGAGTATTTTATGGAAAACTCACATGGGGCAGGTGATTACATAGTGGTCAGAAGAAGCTATATGAGGACGCTCTCAAGTTCTCTCTCAAGAACTTTGGATTTGATTTCGTGACATGGGAGACACTGGCACAGGACCACTCAGCATGGCATGCCCACATCAGAAAGGGTGCTGTGCTCTATGAGCAAAGCAGAATTGAAGCAGCTCAAAGAAAGGAGGGCAAATAGGAGGAGGCAGTAATTAGAAGTAAACACTTTTGGGGAGGGACAAGGTCAAAAGAGAAAATAGAATAAATGGGAGGTAGGTAGTCTTTCACAACATGATTATTATGGAAGCCTTTTGCATAATTATACATGTATAGCCTATATTGAATTGCTTGCGTTCTTAGTGGGGATGGGTGGGGAAGGAGGAAGGGAGAGAAGTTGGAACTCAAAGTTGAGAATTATTTTTGCATGCAACTAGGAAATAAGAAATACAGGTAATGGGGTATAGAAATCTATCTTGCCCTACAAGAAAACAGAGAAGATGGGGATAAGGGAAGGGAGGGGTGTGATAGAAGGGAGGGCAGATTGGGGGAAGGGGTAATTAGAATCCAGTGTCTTGGGGTGGGGGGAGGGGAGAGATGGGGAGAAAATTTGGAACCACCAATCTTGTGGAAATGAATGTTGAAAACTAAAATAAATAAATTTAAAAAAATAAAAAGACCCCACTTAGGAAAATATTAAAAGAAAACCTTCCATATTAACAAATCCTGATTCTTTCAAGTTTTTCCTCATAGGGCTCATTCTTTGAAAATATTTAGTCATTCATTAAATAAGCAAAAGCTTAAAAAATTAACCACATATAGTAGTAAGTGAAGAAACAAATGAACAATACGTATACAAATATGATTAATGGTGCAATATACTCTACCTGGTTAGGAAGAGCAATCATCCTGAAAGTGTTACTTGGCCAAATGTGTAGATAATTAGGTTCCATGACATACCGTAGGGGGAAAACCCACAGAAGTTTACTAAAACATTAATGAAACACATTAAAATTATTTCAACTCAGTCTCCATATGGCATGACACCCTGATAATGTAAGTATAAGAGTGTCGTTTCTCAAACAGAATGACTTGACTTTCTGTCCACTGAGCCCGTCGGAGAGCTTCTTACAGTCTCCAATAGGGCCCCAAGTACATTGTCCTTGTAGTACTGGAATGATATGTTGTCTTGGTATATTGATTTCTTATGTGCAATCTTCACTCCAACTGTACTCTGAATTTGTATGAACTTTTCTCACTGATGTTGTGTTTACGTGTGCTCCAGGCTTATAAGGAAGAGTGTTTCAAAGCTACTGTTTTTATTCTATCATTTTAGCAAATGCTTTTGCTTTATGCTAATTGTGTCTAAGGTTGACAGTTGATGGAAAGCACCAAAGAAATTCTTAATATAATATATCTAATAGGTGGACATTCAGTCTCTGTTTGAAGACCTCCAAGGAAGATGAACCCTTAACAGATCAAGGCATGTGTTATAGTGAAGACTCAAAGCCTACAACTGGACAATATCATACAAATACAACAGGGCACGATTTTCCAGACTTACGGATCATGCATGGATCATTTGTTCTGTCTCTGGATGAAACTATCTAAGGTTGTTGGCTGATGTATAGTAATACCATCCCTTCATGGTATGGTACAACATCAATAGATCTGGTCAAAGGACTTGGGTTTGAATTCTAAGACTTGCCAATTATTTGTCATAAGATTTTGGGCAATTTATTTCATGTTGGAATCAGTTTTCTCCTCTGCCAAGTGAGGACATTGGATTAGATCAGGGGTGGGAAACCTATGGTCTTGAGGACTGGATGAACTCCAAAGTCCCATGTAATTTTAAATCTACAGTCCTGTGTTCTAACAAATGTCTGACAACATGATAGTTAAGAGATGATGTTTTTAGTAAAATGCAAATGTTTTATCAGTGTTATTTGCTAGTTCTGACTTAGAAAAAATATTAAAGTCATGTCTGTTGACAATTCATTTTATTATGACTTCCTGGTTTCATTTGCTTATGACAATATAGAATTATTTCATCCTGTATGCTAAAAATATTCCTGTTTACATTTTTACTAGGTTGATAAAGTAAGTAGTAAATTTGAAAAGAAAAAGAAACAGCTTAAAGGAAACCCAGGATGTGCAAATTTAGAGAATATACCCCACATGGATTATTTGTACCCAATCTTTGGTAGAGCATTCCAAGCTCATATTGATTTGATCAGCCACAGTCAGACATACTGAAACTTGACACTATCATGGTGATGTCATTTTGGTTCTTTTCAAGAATGAAGGACAACAACCAATCTTCTGTAGGTGTGGTCTCCTTAATTAAAATGTAAGCTACTAGAGCACAGGGACTGATTTCCATTCATAAATGCATTTCTTCTCATTCATTCATTCTAAAATGTGACTTCTGGACTTACAACTCTCTAGCTTATGTCCTCTGACTTAACATTTAGAGGTGAGAGAAGAGGAGAGGGGAAGGAAAAAAGGAAAGTGGAGAGAAGAGAGAGCTAATATGCATCTGAGGACACATTTGAAGGGACTTTGTAGACAATCTAGTCCAACTCCTTTATTTTGTATGAGTATACCCCATTCAAGACTTCAGCAAATTCACAGGTCACAAGCATCAAAGCAAGAGAAAATAAGAGGAAAAGGCAAAGTGCTTTCTTTTAGAAGTGAATTATTTATTCAATATCTAGTAAAGGATCCAAGCTTTCAGTAGGCCATTTGTATAGGAAAGGCCAACAGAAACAATGTTATAGCCCCTAGGGCTTAGGTTGAGTAATAGGATGGAGATTTTTAAAAACCTGTTGAACCTATACATACTCCCAGACATATTTGGTGATATTAGGAAAATGTCTATTGCCTAATTATAACCTACCCTACCAAGATGAAGATTTGAGAACTATATTGGACAATCACCAACATTAGTATGGGATCTCTCACTGGGGGGACCTACCCCTGAAATGGGGAGTTTTGGCAAAAGGAAAGCTTAAACTTTTTCCTAAGAGACCTTGAAGATATAATGAACTTCAGAGTTAAGTGTCTGAGACAACACCTCTAGGTATGTTGGACTTTTTTGGTTTGTTTGTTTTACCATTCCTAGACTAAGTATCTGTTTTTTTCTGAAAAGACACAGAAGTACCTTGGGTGATGATCAAAGTAATAGTGGTAAAAATTCCTCCTGATCATCGAGAATCAAGTTTGATAGTATCCAGAAAAATGGCATCAAGGCTCTGAAGTACCAAGATTATTAAGCTATTTTGGTTCTCTGTACTCCTTACATGTTCCCTACAATAATATTATTTTAAGCTTTTGCCTATTGTTAGAACTGACACAGAGTGTGCCTTAGCTTATAAGGGAGAATTATTTCTATAATTACTGTTCTTTCAATGGCATTTGAAATGCTTTTGCTAAAAGCTAATTAATGTTGCTAGCTGGCTATTAATGAGAAGCACTCTAGTGGGGCCTTAAAAGTTAAAGTAGAAGCAATCTTGCACAGAATTATCCCTAGAAACCTAGGTGGCAGTCACCTCTTGGGGTTTCAAACCATGAGTATAAATTAAGGGGGGATCCCAGAAGGAACTATATATGGATATGAAGACTGGGGTACAGAGAAAGCAAATGATTTTACCCAAGGTCACATAACTGGTAGAGCCAGTATTTAAACTTTGGTACCCTGACCTCAAATTCCATGCTCTTTATTGTGCACTAGGTTGTCCCAGGATCCACTGCACTATCCCCAGGATCAGATCCCTGGATGGCCCTGATCTCTACAGTAGCTAGAGCCTTAGTGGGGATGCATCCCACCCTTAGTGGAACTAGGCTGAGTCTAGTGGAACTCTTTGTATGATGAGTGAATCTCTTGGCAATTGTGAATTCCTTGAGGTCAAAAGGAGTTGATAGAGCTATAGTTCCTGGGGGAGAGAGGGAAGGCTGCAAAGTACCTGGGAGGGAACAGATGAGAGGGGACATTAAGAGAAGCACAATGGGGGACAAAGTCCTGGGACTGGAGGATGGTGGACATCAGGGTCATCTAGGAGGAGAGGATTGTGGAGGATGCAATCTTAGAGCAGATGAAGTCTCCAGAGGTAAAGGATTGGGGGACATGGAGTGTCCAATAAGAACTGATTGAAGAACATCTAAGGACTAAAGGATGATGGGAGACAGAGTCTCTAGGAGGGAGATTCTAGGAAATGGAGTGATAACTGAGATTATGGGAGATTCAGTTCCTTGGGAGAAGAGGATTGTGAGGAATAGAGTCTGTGGTCAAAGGAATTGTGGGAGATGGAGTCTCTAGAATTGAGAGGTTATGGCAGAAAGAGTCCTGGAAGGAATAGGCCAGGGACTGGGGGTACTAAGCATGTGAGCTCTGCAAGGAGGGCCTGAGCTTGATGTGGACTGGAAGAAGGTGTCAGGAGGGACGGGGTGGAAAGAAAATCAGAGCTTTGTTGGGGTCTCTTTTTATCCTTGATGGTTCCTGAAATCAATTGTGGACTTGGAGGTAGAAGAACTCTCTCCAGCCCATGCTCTGTCACCTTGGACAAGTCCCTTCTCCTTACTGAAAACCTCCATTCCCTACTCTGTTAAAAATGTGGAGGTGGGTCTGCTTGTTCTCTAAGGTTAATTCCTGCTTTCACATTATGTTTTTCATTCTAGGCCCTCTGGCAGCTCTCTCATTGGCTGTTCTAAGGCCCTTCCCAGCCCTGACATTCCCTGTTCTAAGGCCTCTCTGAGCTCTGGCCTGTCCATTCTGAGCTCTCTGATATGCAAGATATCCTTTTCCCTTTTGCAGCTTCCATCTGAGGTGATCCAGGCTTTTCTTACGGTCAAGAAAGTTGGTAAAGTTCATTGTTGCCCTCCCTTGCCCTTCTGGTACTTTGTTCTTTCTTTGGCATATTGGCACACATACCCACTCACATACACACATATACACACTCACTCACATACACTCATACATACTCACATACACATACACACCCTCATACACATACACTTACTCACAGACACACATACACTCACTCACACGCACACACTCACTCACATACTCCCACATATATACTCTCACACACATGCACACTCATACATACACTCACACACATTCACACACAGACATGCACATATATGCACACAGTCACACTCACACACACACACACACACACACTCAGCTCAGAGGTCCTGTGTGTGTCTTCTTGCCATGCCCACTAAGGTTGGTAACGGATAGCAGCTACCAGGCTGGGCTTCCACTCTGTAGATGAGACCGATTGCTCTGGCCCCTGCAGATCCTTAAGTCACTTTGGGACTTTGTACAAGATTTTTGCTCTCTCAGTTTTTGAAGGTGGGATAAAAGCTGATCTGTGGGATCCTAAGCAGGACTTTTTGACTAAGAAGGACTTCACAATAACTGGTCTTTATGTCTCACTTTAAGCTTTGCAAAGCCTCTCCCAACACTGCCATTTGAGCTGTGTCTTCCTCAGTTTCCCTTGTGATACACTTGAGTACATGTTGTGCCCCTCTCCCCCTCCCTCAGTAGAATGGAAGTTCCCCAGAGACAGGAACATTTTGTTTTCTTGGATCTCATGCCCACCCCAGCATGTGGACGTGCTACTACTTAGTCAGTGCCTCCCGAGATCACACGCTAAGATCCTAGTTTTTCAAAGATTCTAGCATTTTACAACTTGAAGCTCCTGAGAGTTGGCGACTCAGAGTCTTATGGAGAACTAGGTTAAGAGCTGAAAGAGACTTTTGCTACCATCAAGTCAACCTCATCACTTTCCAGACCAGGAAATGTAGCCCTTGGGAGATGAACTGACTCATCCAAAGTCAGTAACAATGACTATTAGCATTTGCATAGATTTTTAAGGAAGGCAAAGTACTTTACAAATAATATTTCATTTAAATCTCTAAACAACCTTGGGATGTAGGGTATTATTATCTTCATTTTACTGATGAGGAAACCAAGGCAGACAAATATTAGCTGACTCACCTGGGTCATATAGCCAGTATGTGTCTGAGGTTGGATTTGAACTCAGCTTTTCCTGATTCTGCACCCATTGCTCTATCCCCTGTACCATGTAATTTCTAGTAAGTAAAAAGACAGGAACACAACACCAGTCCTTCCAATTCCCATCCCAGGGCACTGTCCATGGTACCATGCTGGCTCTGAATATTTTTATCCCCATTACAAAAATGATGAAGCTAGGGCATTGAAAGGTAAGGGGACTTTCCCAGGATCACACAGCTGGTAAGTGTGTAAGGCAGGATTTCAATTCAGATCTCCTAACTCCCAACTCCCATTGCCTCTGTTCAGTCCTAGAAGTCTAGATTCTGATATCCTTGAATTCTCAGAATTTGGAGAGTCTGATATTCTAGAACTCTCAGAATTGGAATCTGAGATTCTAAGAATCTAGAATTTCAGAATAAAAAGATTCTAGAATCCTGTTGTTTAGAAGTATGTGATCTGAAGATTCTAATATTCTCTGCCAACGTGTGCCAATGACAGCCCAGGACGCATCGACTCGAGCCAACCCCACCCCCCTCCCCTGTCAGCAATGACGACACAGAGTCAATCTCTTCTCTCTCTCCACCAATATATTTTATACTTGTCCAGAACCAGAGAGATGGAGTCGGCCATTGGGAAATTAAAAAAAGAGGGACAGGGAGAGAGAGCCAGAAAACGGAGAGAGGGCGACGAGGACAATAGAGGGAGAGTCGCGAGACGGAAGGACAAGGAGAGAGAGACAGCGACACGGAGAAGAGAGGTTACGGGGAGGAAAGAAAACCAGGGAGAGAAAGCAAGCCAGGGAGAGCGGGGAGCAGGACGGAAGAACTTGGGGGGTGGGGGAGGCCGGGGGGCCGAGACCCGGCTAAGGGAAGAGAAGGCCCCTCCCCCCAGAATACAAAACGAGGGCGGGGGAACTGGGGGATGGTTCTCTCCTGGGCTGGGGGGTGAGACAGGATGGGGCTGTGCTGGGAATGAGGTCAGTAATAGGTCTCCTTCTCCACCCAGCCTGGAAGGTAAGAGACAGACAGCAACAGACGAGACAGTGACATAGAGACAGACAGAGACAGACAAATAAACAGAGACAGAAAATCAAAATTAGAGTGAGAAGAAAGGGCAGGGGAGAAAACAAATGCCGGTCGAGTGAATTGGCTGAGCCTTTCTGGGTCCATCTCCTAGACTCCCCGCCCACAGGTCCTGAGGCCCGTCCTGGACCACTCCCAGCCGAACGCTCCCAGCCCCGCCCCCAAAGCAGCCCCAGTTCTCACCCCCGGGGTTCCTGCGCAGGATGAGTTTTCTGATTTCATCATAGACAAAGATGAGGAAGCTATAGGGGAAGGCACAGAACCACCAACTGGGTCTGCAGAGTCATCGGGGAAACACCGAGGTCGGGAAAGAGAGGTAGAGACAGACCCAGAGCACAGAGAAGAGAGGTGGAAAGAGAAAATGAAAGATGGGAAGTGAAGGAGAGGCAGAGGGATGGGAGAGAGGAGCATGGGAAAAGATTCAGGTTGAGATATTAAGGGTAAGAAATGGAAGGAGAAGAAAGAAAGAGGAGGGAGGGAGAGAGAGAGAGAGAGAGAGAGAGAGAGAGAGAGAGAGAGAGAGAGAGAGAGAGGGAGAGAGAGGGAGAGAGAGAAAGAGAGAGAGAGAGAGGCATATTAGTGGATTAGTGATTAGTTCCCCGGTCTAAGAGTGCTATTCATTAGTAGAGAGGCATCTCTGGGTGCTGCGAAAGTGGAAGTGGCTTCCACTCTTGAGGTTGGGACCAGAGTCTGTAGGAGATTTGGGGGGTCCCAAGGAGACTGAGAATGAAGGTGAGGAGGTCTCCCAATTGGGTGTGAGAGATTGGAGTTGGTTGGTGTTATCAGGGGTGGAAAGTCAAGGCCAAGACATGTGCCAAAGTGATGGGACAGACACTCACTTAAGTGGGTACATGCGTAGGGCCACATCCATGCCAGGGCAGTAGGACAGGAAGGCGGCCAGCGCTGTCTCTTCAAATAATCCGAAAATCAGAATTTTGTTCCTGTGGAGAGGTAGAATGGGATAGGTAGCTGGGCAGGCACAACCACCTTGGGCACGTGCGCGAGTGCGCGCGCGCGCACACACACACACACACACACACACACACACACACACACACACACACACACACACCCAGAGCTTCCTCCCTCACTGATCCACTCCAGCAGCCTTCTCACACATGACACACTCAGACATAGTGACTCAGAGAGACCTACACAGAGACAGAGAATCAGGGAGTCAGAGACACAGAAACCCAACAATAGACCTAGTCATAGAAATGGACCAAAACTGAGAAACGAGGAACATAGAGCTAGAAACAGAAGTAGAGAGACCCTATGAGAGAGAGACAGAAATACCTAGTGGCAGCAATGTAAGAGAAAAAACAGGGAAAGAAAGAGAAGCAGAGATATACTTAGACATGCCAAGACAGATACAGGGAGAAACAGACCCATTCAGATGCAGAGATTCAGAGGCAGATACCATCTCATCTCTCCAGATGGTTCTCACCCATCTTATTACACAAGGAGATAAGGACAGCAAAGACATGGAGATATGGAACTGGAGAGAAACTCAGAGATGAGAAGAGGAGGGGAGGAAGAGAGGGAGAGAAAGGCAAGGAGGAGAAGAGGGAGGGGAAGAAGAAAGAGAAAAATGGGGAGGAGAAAAATGGGGGGGGAGAGCTTGAGAAAGACACAAACATAAAAATAGGAAAACCCTGAGAAATGAAGACAAAGCAACAGAGCTAAACATTCTCAGAGAAAGAGACAAATGAAGAAATTCTCAAGAAGACAGAGACATTCAGAGATATACCCAGAGATATGGAGACTGAGAAGTAAAGAAATGGAGGGACTGAGAGAAAGGCTGATAGAGAGATGGGGACAGAGATCAAAGGACAAGCCTGCTGGAGACACCGGGAGTGAGGAAGGCAGACCCCCCACACACACACACAGACACCCACGCCTGGCCCCCAGCCCTCACTTCATGCCCTGTTGGAAAACAGAATTCCTCCTGGTCTTGCAGATGATGAGATCCGCCCATTGCACAACCACAATGCTGACGAAGAAGGCTGTGTGACAGGTGAACTCCACTGACTTCCGTTGCTCGTAGGTCTGGGGGAGAGAAGTGTAGAGGAGGGTTCAGTCTCACCCTGCTTCTCTCCCTTCTCCAGGAAGCTCTCCCAGATTAACTCCACATCAAAGGCTTGTTCGATTGTCCGCCTCGGGGCAATTTCCTTCCCCCCCCTCACCAACACACTTCCTATACCCAGGATAGGCGTTTCTCCACCATCAATGCCCCTCTCTGCCCACATCTGTCTGCCCCTTGCTCTCTTACTCACCCATTGCTGCCCATAGCTGTCCTCAAGGTCATTGACAGTTCGGTCATCCCAGTTGAGTCGAATGCCCACGAGGTTAGAAGGCAGGAAGCCATTCTCTGCCAGAATCACGAAATAGGCAAAGAAACCACCCAGAGCCTGGATCATTCCTGCAGGGGACGGAAGGAAAGGGGTTCAGTTTGGGCAGGGACCCCAAACCAGACCTACCTCTGAGGTTACAGAGGCTAAGAATTCCCTGAACTCTTTCTGTCCTAGGATTTAGACATAGGGAGGACTTGGGGATGACTAAACCCTAGTGTGACCTCTCATTTTACAGATGAGGAAACCGAGGCTCAGAGAAGGCACCCCAGGGGCCTCAGGCCACACAGATCACAAGAACCATATCACCCAAGGGCCATCTTAGATGGGTTACCTGAGAGAAGAGTCTCACCTGAAAAGAGTTGCCCCAAGGGGTCGGACAGGCAGACAGCAAGCATTTATTAATTGCTTACTGTGTGCCATGCTTTGTGCTAAGCACTGGAGATATTCAGAAGGATGAAAGAATTGAAACTGACTTCCCTGGGTCATAGAGCTATTTAAAAGTCTGAGGAAGAATTCTAACTCAGATCTTCTGATCCTCCATTTGAGAGCTCCACTCACATTGCCTACCAGGTCAATCATCAAGTCTCACCTCAGGATCACATGTGTGGAAGGTTACCTAAGGGTTGTTTTAGCTGATGTGGGTCACCTGAGGGGTCTCACCTGAGAAGGGTCACCTTGCCTAAGATGGCTCATCTGAGCTAGTAGCCTGAGGCAGCAGCCCAGGGGCCTCAGATGCCCTGAGACTGTCATCCAGAGGGACTTTGTAGACAGACCCTAACCCCTTACCTATCTGCCCATATGCCATACTAATGAGCCTCTCGTTCACCAGCTTGTCTGTCCTTGGATTTCGGGGCTGTCGCTTCATGATGTCACTCTCAGCAGCTTCATAGGCCAAAGAGATGGCAGGGACCTGCCCAGGAGACAGTAGGAAGCCACTTCAGTGAAGGCCCACCTTAAAAGGTTATCTAAGAGGGGAGGTCTCACCTGAGATCACTTACCTGCAGTGAGAAGTCTCCCCTAATTTGGGTGACCCAACAAAGTCTTGAGAAAGATGATTTAATTGGTCCCTACCTTAGAGCCAGGTGACCTCAGCACCCTTCTCTGAGCTCAACACCTTTAAGGACATTCAGGTAGACCCACCCCAGACTACTAGCCATACACCACAATGATGGGTCTGAGCTCCCCACCACTTCTTGGGAGAAGATGAGCAGAAGGTCTCACCATATCTGTGCCCAGGTCAATGCAGAGGATGGTGATGGTTCCCAGAGGCAAGGGGATGTTTGCCATGATGAAAAGAAGGAAGGGGGTAATCTCAGGGATATTGCTGGTCAGGGTGTAGGCAATGGATTTTTTCAGGTTGTCAAAGATCAGTCGGCCTGAAGGAAAGAGTTCACAGGGAGTCAAACCAGGCAGTCACCTGTCTTCCTGAGGGGTGAACTCGTCCTTCCACCAGAGAAAAATAACTTGGACTTCCTCATCCTCATACATCTTGACCTCCTTTCTCCACCTCCCCATTCTCCTGAGATTCTTCCAGTGACTTGTCTTCTTATCTACCCTGAGGCTGCTTCTATTCCCAGGGAGGATGGGGGTAGGAGGAGAGGAGGAAGGCTCAGCCTCCTCTTGACCCCAGCTCATGTGGAATAGTCTTTCTGGATCTTTCATGTGGTCCTTCCCACTTCCTTTTACAAGGAAGGAAACTTTGACATCCATAGAAGGGACCCCAACGATTCAAAATCATAGAACATCAGAGCCAGAGAAGACCTTTGACACCATCTACTCCAACCCTTTCATTTTGCAGATGGGGAAACATTGAGTCAGTTGGCACAGCTTGACTTCCCTGTCCCCAAGGCTATCCTTACCCTCCTCTACACCAGTGACGATGGAAGCAAAGTTATCATCCAGCAAAATCATGTCAGCTGCCTGCTTGGAGACGTCAGAGCCAGCAATGCCCATAGCCACACCAATATCTGCCTTCTTAAGGGCAGGAGAGTCATTCACACCATCTCCAGTCACTGCTACAATAGCACCCTGTGGGAAATAGGGTGGGAAGAGGAGAGGGGAACAGAAACTCAGGCTTCTGGCCCTTGTCTGTCATAAGGACTCAGTCCTCCAGGGTCTAGCCCTTGGTCTTTCTTCTGGACCCAGGCATTTGGACCTCTAGTACCTTCCCTCTTCAGGGACCCAAGTGTCCAGTGTTCTAGTTTCTGCCCTTCTGAGGGCTTAGTTATACACTGTCCAGGACATGCTGCTTTTAGGGATTCAGGGCATCATACAACCATGGATTTCACTATTGTCTCAAGTTGTCTGATTGCCTCTGGAATCCAGAAATCTGTTCTTCCATTCTCAGGTAGCTGGATCCCCACCCACTGGCATTCACAGCCTTTGCCTGTCTCAGAGGCCCAGGCACCTGGACCCCCAGCTCATGCTCCCTTTGTGCCTCAGGCCTCCTGATCTCCCCAAGACACAGGTGTCTAAGCTCTCACTTGTCTCTGGCAGCCCTCCACAATGATGAGTTTCTGCTGTGGGGAGGTTCGGGCAAACACGATCTCTGTGTGGTTCTGCAAGATTTCATCAATCTGTTCTGAGGAGAAATCCTTCAGGTCCGTGCCATGGATCACACAGGCCTTGGCATCCCTGCACAGCACAGAAGGTTGGTGAGGGAGGCCCTGATCCAGGGCAAGGGCAGGAGAGGAGAGTGGGTCTGCAGGGGTGGCAGGGGAAAAGAGAAGGGCTGACAAGAGACAGGATACAATAAGAGAAACAGAGAAAGAGAGGGAGGGAGGGACAGGAAGAGAGACAGAGACAACACAAGAGGGAGTGTGTGTTCATCCTTCATTGCCGAAGAAGACCATGCCATCAGAGAAATGATGACATGACTTGCACTTGACTTTGTTCTAAGTGAAGGAGGGCTATGCAGGTCACCAGCCTCACTTCTCCTCCAGAGCATCTGAATCCAGTGACCAGACATTCATCAGGATGACTGGAGATGACCCAGGATGAGGCAATGGGGTTAAATGACTTGCCCAAGGTCACACAGCTAGGGAGTGTCAAGTGTCTGAGGGGAGATTTGATCTCAGGTCCTCCTGACTCTTGCACTGGTACCCTACCCACTGCACCACCTAGCTGCCCCTACAAGAGGGAGACAGACACAGAAAAGAAGGGAAGACAGAGAAAGATCAACTGAAATCAACAGGAAGAGAAGAGGAGACATAGGCAGATAAGGACAAAAAGGAAGAGAGTCTGAGAGGTCAGAGACAGAGGGAGAAGCTGGAAGAGTCCTCCAAGACCAGCTTGTCCAACCTCATGTGCTGATAAAGAAACTGAGGCCCAAAGAGCTTATATCAGCTGGCCAAGGTCACACAGCTAGTAGGCATGGGCATGGATTTGAGCTCAGGTCATGTGTATGAGAGAGAGGAAAGGAGAGAGAGAGAGAGAGACAGAGAGAGAGAGAGACAGAGAGACAGAGAGAGACAGAGACAGAGAGACAGAGACAGAGAGAGAAAGAGGGAGGAAGAGAGAGAGAAACAGACAGACAGAGAGATGGACGGACAGAGAGAGAGGGAGGGAGGGAGAGAGAGGAAGAGAGAGAGGGAGAGAAAGAGAGAGAGAGATACAGAGACAGAGAGAGAGAAAGAGAGAGCTGGAGGGAGAGAGAGAGAGAGAGGGAGAGAGAGAGAGAGAAGGAGAGAGATGAGGTGGATCCAAGAACAGAGTCAGTCTGAGGGAGACCAAAGGAAGATGACAGAGAGAAGGGAAACAGGGAAGAGTTGGGCAGAGGCAGTGGGTCCAGGATAAAGTAGCTGCCTGACCTGGGATTGACCTGGCTCACGGGGATGTTGAGCCTGGCAGCAATGTCCTCCACAGTCTCATTGCCTTCAGAAATGATGCCTACACCCTTGGCAATAGCTTTAGCTGTGATGGGGTGGTCGCCAGTTACCATGATCACCTGTATAACAAAAGAAGAAGTAGAGGTCATGGTTGTATGCATTCCCCTTTGCTCTGCCCTTCACCCTAAGGAAGTCAGATATCTTGGTTCCCTCCACCCTCAGCCACTCCCGACCCCACCTTGATCCCAGCACTTCGGCATTTGCCCACAGCATCGGGGACAGCAGCCCTGGGTGGGTCAATCATGGACATGAGGCCAACAAAGCAGAGATTGTCAGTGGTGAAGTTGACATCATCACAGTCGAAAGCAAAGCCCTTCGGGAACTGTTCCTCAGGCAAGTAGTAATGGCAGAACCCTATCAGTGCCCAGAAGAGATGGTTAGAACTTAGGATCTGACCCCACCTCCCCTACCCTTGGACATACATTCCCAACATGCTACTTGAAAGTCACTAATCTCTCAATCTCTCAACCTTCCAGTCTCTCAACTCCCAATATGCACATCCTTTTCTCACCTTCCCAAACCACTTATCCCACCTGGGGTCTTCAATATTCCTATTTTGCAGTGCCCCCACTCCAACCTTGTGTCCTCCTCATCTCACATTCCTAAAAAGTGAAGTTTTTCAGAGCTCCTTCCTCACAGTCACCTGTGAAACCAACTGTACAGATATTATCATCTTCATTTTGTAGATGGGAAAATGGAGGATCAGAGATTTGCCCAAAGTAAAGTAGTAAATGTTGGGACCAGGATGCAAGCCAGATCTCCTGACTCCAATGAACTGATTCCCCATCCGCCACTCTCAAGTTCCCAAATCTCTAATGCTCACCTCCTCAGTATTCTCTTCCTCTCACCCTCAACTTTCCGTATTCCTAGTCTTACAACTCCCCAACTATCTTATTCCTATAGCACCCCAATTTCCTAAGCCCTCATCTCCCAACTCTGCAATATCGCCAACTGGCTATCTCCTCAGCAATTCAACTCCAATGTCCTCTTCTCCAGATTCCCAACTCAATCATCCTCAACCATAGTATTCAGTTTTCTAAATTTCTTATGCTTCAGGCCACCAATTCCTTAGTCACCCCCCCCCCAACTTCCCAACTCTCCATCCATCCAGGTTTCCAATCCTTTAATTTCTGATTTCCTAGTCCCTCAACTTCCCTAGTTCCAACACCACATTTCTCCAAATTCTCATTTACCCAGTTACCCAACATTTTGTCTCTCAATTCTCTCTCCCAGTTCCCAACTTCTTTTTCTCCAACTTCTCAATTTCCCACCCCCATAATCTTCTAGTTCCTTTAATTCCCTAAACTTGTCTCCCCACTTTTCCAACCCCCTAACTCATCATCTTACCAATCCCTAATTCTCTACCTTTTCCAACTTCCCATTCCACCATTCTTCCAATACATACACCATTCTTCAGTCCTTCGACCCCCTAACACCTATTCCTGAAAATCCTCCACCCCTAGGTTCCCAGTTCCTCATTCTATCAGTCTTCCAGTCTTCCCCATTCCTCAGACACCTAGTTCCCTACATGACCCAATGTTATACTCCATTACCCTTCTGGTCCCTCAGTTTCCTATCTCCCATTCTAACACTATTCCCCAGTCCCTTAACTGCCTATGCTCCAGTCCCCCAATTCTAGGCCCTCATCCCCAGTCTTCCTATGCCTTGTCTTCCAATCACCTATCCTCCACCTCTCTGTTTTGTCTACCTCTCTTCTCATTCCTTCATCTCCCAAACTCATTGCTCAACTGAAACTACTTTCCCCAACATTACCAGTGTTCACTTAATTGTGAAAACCAACGGTCTTTCTCAGTCTGTCTGTAGTTAACTATTCTTTCCCTCCTGGATACTCCTTTCTCTCCAAAGTTTCATGACACTTCTCTCTCTCTCTCTCTCTCTCTCTCTCTCTCTCTCTCTCTCTCTCTCTCTCTCTCTCTCTCTCTCTCTCTCTCTCTCTCTCTTGCTCAGTCTTGATCTCCTTGGCTAAATTCTCATCCATTGTCCACTCATATTTGATGTCCCCTAAGGCTTTGTGTTGGAATCTCTCTCTTTTCTATGTACAATCTCTCTTTGGTGACCTCATCAACATCAGTGGGTTTAATGATCATCTTTCTGCAGGAGACTGACTCCTGAATTTATATATCCAACTCCAGACTCTCCCCTAAGTTTCAGTCTCACATCACCAACTACCTAATAGACATTTCAAATGGGATGTCCCAAAGGCACAACAATTTAACATGTCTGAATGGAACTCATTTTTCCATCACCACTACTGTCCATCCTTCTTTCAGATTCCCTTACTTCCTGTTGAAGGCACAACAATTTTTCTAGTCACCTAGGTTCAAAATCTTGGTGTTAGTTTTAATTCTTTATAGTGCCTTATCCCTCACATCCAATTAGTTGCCTGCCACCACAACATCTCTCCCCTCTCATCCCTTCTCTCCACTCATGTAACCATCACCCTTGTTCAGGACCTCAGCGTCTGTCCCCTAGATTACTGAAATAACTTATGACTTCCCCACCTTGCCTCAGCTCTCTCCCCAATCCAGTCAGTCTTCCACACTGCTACTGAAGTGATTTTTCCTAAGTGCACAACTAGCTATCCTATTAGGCTATCCTATTTTACAAACTCCTGGGGTTCCAATTGCCTCTAGAATCAAAGACAAACTCATTTGTTTGGCTTTTGAAGGCTTCACTACTTGCCCCCAACCTATCTTTTAAACCTTATTTAACACCATTCCCCCTCCCAGCCTCTGTAATCCAGTCAAACTGTCATTCTGTCTCTTCCTCATACATAACAATTCATCTCTCATTTCCATTTTTTTTTAGCTACCTGTCCCCTGTGCCTAGAATGTATTCCCTCCTCACCTTTACCTCCCATCAAGATTCATCTCAAGTATGACCTTCTACATGAAACCTTTTTGTGAATCCCAATCTGCTCAGTGCCTTCCCTCCCTAGCTACCTTGTATTTACCTAATTTGTACTTATTCTCTCTATAATCTGGATGTGTCTCCCCCATTAAAACATGAGCTCCTTGAGAAGAGGGGTTATTTCAATTTTCGTCATTGTGTTCCCACCTTCTGGCACATTGTAGGAGTTTGATAAAAGTTTGTTGATTGATCTTTGCAGTTCCCTAACCTCCCACTCTCCAGTCCCCAAATCCCCTTCCTCTCAGTCCCCCATCTTCAAATGCCCTATGTCTCTAGTGGCCCAAGCTGTATTCCTCAGTCCTTTGTTGATTACATCCAATTTATCCTGTCTATATCTTTAGCACATATTTGTTTGTATACTGTTCTCCTCCACCACCCTTTCTACCCCCTCAATCCTCCCTGCCCTGCATTAGACTGTGAACTCCTCTGGAACAAGAGCTAGTTTTTTTGGCTTTTCTTTGCATCCTTAGAGCTCCACACAGTGCCTGACACATAATAGGTGCCATTACTACTTCCCCAGTGCCCTGTTTTTCCAATCTTCCATTTCCCTCAGGTCCCTAACTCCCCATCTCCAATCTCCCAGTAATATATAGAACACTTCCCCCTGTACCTCCATTCTTGCCCCCTACCCCCACCCCAATTCCCAGTCCCTTGGTGTTGAATCAGGAAGTAGAAACATGGGTTAGGCTGAACCATACCAAGCACCCGTTCACCCAGCCCGCCCAGCTCCAAGTAGGCATTCTGGAAGGCCTCCTTAAGTTCATCATCCAAGGTCTGCTCTTTGCCCTGAAGCAAAATAGTGGAGCATCTGTCCAAGATCCTCTCAGGGGCACCCTTCATCACCAGCAGATATCGATTGTCATTGGGGTCTTCTGTCTCATGGATGGAGAGCTGGGAAAGTCCAGTGAACAAGTCAGGGGTGGCACTTGATGTCCACACACTCCCCCATAATATCAGTTCTACCCTCTCCAAACCTAACTCTCTTTGTGTGTTTTTCCTTCCATCTTTCCACTCTTCATCTCCTTCTCTGTCTGCATCTCTCTCACTTTCTTTATCTTGCTGGCCCTACATCTTTGTGTATCTTCATCTCCCTGACTGCATTTGTCAGTATTGCCTTCTCCATATTCCTGGACTCTGTATGTCTTCTGTGTATTTCAGCCTCCCTGTCTCTGAATCTCCTTCTGCCTGCATCTGTCTATATGTATGTTTCCAACTTGATGGTGGTTAGGGAAGAGGAAAGGGAGTCAGGACACCTGCATTTTAAGCTCAATTCTCTCCCTCCCCTCCGCCCTGTGACTTTGAACAAGTCATTTCTCTTTTCTGGGTCTCTATTTATCTCTTAAATAGTTCTTAGTGGTAAGCTTTCCCCCTTTCATTGTTGGTAGAATTGAAGGGGATTGATTCGCACATACCTGGTATTTGTTGGTGGAATTGAAGGGGATCTCAGCCACTTTTTTGTTCCTCTCCCGCATTAGTTTCACAGAGCCAGATGACAATTCAATGCATTTCAGAAGGGCTGACTCAGAAGCATCTCCTGCTACATCCCTCTGTATGAGGGGTACAGGTGGGAGAATAGGAAAAGGGAAAGACCAGTGGCAACAGTTGCCAGGTTAGCCTGGCAGCATTGAAGATGGAAGCAAGAAATGAAGAACGGGGCTCAATCCAAAGGAAAGTGGGTGGTGGTAGGAAAAACCAGCTGTGACTGAGAAGGACTAGGTCCTTGGAGTGGACCCCACAGCTGTACAGGCATTGATGAGCACAGCTAAAAGGGAACGAGAGGGGGCACACATGGAAGGGGGTGGACACCCAGATGGACATGGGGGAGGAAAAGAATGACTGTAGAAAAATAAAAGTCATAGCCAGAAGAGAATTGGGGTCTGTGGAAACTGTGGGAAAAACTCTAAATATGGAACGCTGAACTTGGAATCACAGGACTTTAGTTTAAATCTCAGTTCTGCCATTTACTAATACTTCAGCAAATCACTTAACCTCTCCGGCTCTCAGTTTCCTCATCTGTAAAATAAGGATGGTTGGACAAGATGACCTCTAAGGTCAATTCCAGTCTTTATGAATCCATGAGCAGACTAAGCCCAGCTGTAAGGGGTTGGGAGCTGGATCTGAGAATCTCTAGGAACCGTAAGAAGGTAGGGGGAGAAGAATCCTAGCCCAGTCCCACCTTAAGCACGGGGATGTTGTCCTGGCCTCCCTTGAAGACAGCTCGGTTGCAGAGGCCAGCAATGTGGGACAGGGCCACCCAGGTGTGGGAGCTCTTATCAAATGAGGTTCCTGTCAGGGGTGGAGGAAGAAATGTGGACTCAAGGTGAGGTTCAATCCTTGCTCCTCAAATTTACATTCTGGGTCCAGCCTCCCTCCAGTTGCCCTAATTAACCTAGCTTTCTCTTGATACTTCCCCCCTCCCACAACCACAGGGGTCACAATCACCAGACTGATCTTCAGTGGTATCTGCCTCATGGATCTGGTTGTCAAACCACATGTGAGCAACTGTCATTCGATTCTGGGTCAGAGTCCCAGTCTTGTCTGAGCAGATGGTGGAAGTGGAGCCCAGGGTCTCCACAGCCTCTAGGTTCTTTACCAAACAGTTCTTCCGGGCCATGCGCTTGGCGGTCAGTGTCAGGCACACCTGGAAGGGAGGGAGACACTGGTGTCCAGCTTCCCATCCCCTGCCCCTCTGGGGAACCTAGGCATCTGCTTCTGCAGCTCCTGTCCTCTACTAGTGTCTGGCATTCCAAAGCATAATCTTCTCAAGGACTAAGGCATCTTTTCCTCTCAAATAAGCCTTCTTATTGCAAATCCAGAATTTCTACTCTACCAAAGGACTCTGTTCCCCTTTAGAAGGGAAAGATCCTTCTTCTTCATGGGACAGACTGTGTGCCACTGGAGACACCCTGCCCTCCCAACCCCCTCCAGTGCTCAGGTGTATAGTTCCCTAGATGCAGACCCTCTTGAGAATCCAGGCATCTTGTCTTCCCAGTCTAGCTCCATAATCTGATCCCTTTCAGGGACTGAGATGTCCATTCCCCTAGCTACTCTTTCATCCTACTTCTCATTCCCCATATGGCCTGATCGACCAGTCTTAATTCTTCATGGTTCCAGGAATCTATTACCCTAATCTCTGTCCTATGAGGAAACATGGGGACCTAGTCTTACAGTCTCTAGCCTTTCAGGGACCCAGGCATCCCAGACCCCTCAGGAAGAGCCCTTACAGTGACAGTGGCCAGCAGGCCCTCAGGCACATTGGCTACAATGATGCCGATGAGGAAGATGACAGCCTCCAACCAAGTGTAACCAAGGATGAGGGAGAGGATGAAGAAGGAAACGCCCAGGAAGACAGCCACGCCTGTGATCAGCTGGATGAAGTGTTCAATCTCAATGGCAATTGGAGTCTTGCCCACCTCCAGGCCTGAGGCTAGAGTTGCAATTCTGCCCATGACAGTCCGGTCACCTGTGGCCACCACCACACCTCGAGCTGTGCCTGAAGTCCAAAACAATCAGTGAGAGAATGCATCAACAGAAGTAGGGAAGGCCCAGGAGAAGAGAGGGCCTCCCCTGGGGGAGGAAGGGACTCAGGGAAGGGAGAATGTGGGAGCACAGGAAGGGGGAAAAGGTTCACTGATGAGATACAGGCTCAGGAAGGATATGAGTAGTTCAGGGAAAGGATGGAAGCAGAAGCATTTAGTAAAGGGGAAGAAGGTTAGGTTAAGAAATAGGGGATCGATGAGGGGAATGGGGCAAAGGCATTCAATAAGATGGTGTCTTTACAAGGCCAAGAAGGTTTCAATAGAGGAATAGGAGACTCAGTGAGAATACTGGAGCTCTAATGGGCAAGGCAAGGCTCAGGAAAGACAATGGGGAGGAGCAGAGAGTAGATGGAGACTCAGTGAGGGAATGGGAGTGTTCAATGAAAAGAATGGGAATTCAGTGGAGACATGATGAGGCTTTGAGGTAGGCTACAGCTTCAGTATGGCAGCTGGAGGCTCAGTGAAGAGGATAGGGTTCAATGAGGTGATGGGGATTCAGTTGAAACAATGCTGTGGTTCAGTGGTGGGTGGGAACTCATTGGGTGAAGAGGGGGCTTAGTATAGGGCTAAGGACTCAGCAGGAGAAAGGGTGACTTAGGGAAAGGCATAGGGATTCAATGAGAGAGATGTGAACTTAGTTAAAAGCTGAGGATCATTGAGGGGAATGGGGCAAGGGGGTTTAATGAGAGGATCAGCCTTCATGAGGGCATGGAGGTCTCAGTAGGGTGATGGAGGATCTCTGAGTTGATGGAGAATACTGGATCTCTAGGAAGGGAAAGATCCAGAGAAAGTTGAGGGGGACCCATCGACGGGGACAGAGTTGGGTAGGAACATGATAAGTCTCTGAAGTGGGCTGGGGATACAGTGGGGAAATAGGGAGTTCAGTGAAGAGGGTGAAGTTCAGTGAAAAGGAGAAAGTAGGATGAGGCAATAGTATGACTTAGTGGATGGTCTGGGGATCCAGTAGGGGAGATAAGGGACTCATTGAAGAGGATATGGTTGAGTGAGGTGATGGGTAACGATGGGGAAATGATGGGCATGATGAGGTTTAGGGATCTGCTACAGACTTAGTGTGGGAATAATAGTCTGGAGGAGAGGGATTTAGTAGGAGAATGGGAGGCTCAGTGAAGGGGAGGGAATTTAGTGAGATGATAGGGAGTGCAGTGAAGGGTATTGGAGTATAGTGAAGAAATAGGGGATAAGTATTGGGCTGGAAACTCAAGGGGGAAGTAGGGACTCAGTGTTGGACTGGGGATTCAGCAGGGAAATGGGTGACTCAGTGAAGGGGATGGAAGCTCAACAAGAGTGATGAGGGCTTAGCTAAAAGATGGGGTAAGTGAGGGGAATGGAACAATGGGGTTTCAGTGGGAGGATGGGCCTTCATAAAAGTCTGAGTGGGGTTAAATAGGGGGATGGGGTTTAGGGAAGGTATGAGTCATCAGTGAGTAGGATGTTAGCTTAATTTGAGTAACAAGGACTCAGTAAGGGGGATGGTAGAGAAAGTGAGAGATGAAGGCTTACTAGGGAGAAAGGGGAATGAGTCAGAGGAATTAGGGACTTAGTGAGGGAAAAGAGAGATCAATAAGAGGAAGAATTGTCTAGTGAGGAGGATAAAGTTTAGGCATGGATGGAATAGAGGAATGGGGGCTTAACTGAGGGACAGGGGATCAGTGAGAAGGAAATTCATTAATAAGACATAAGGTTTAGTGAAAGGGATAGGGCTCATGAAAGGAAAGTGTTTTATGAAAGCATAGGGGACTCACTGAGAAATATGGGAACATAATGACATGGGAGATGGGAGAACTCAGTGAAAGATGGATGGGATGGGGTCTCCCTGAGAATATGAGGGCTCACTGAGCAGAATAAAGGTTCAGTTTTGTGTGTTGGGGGTGAGGTTAAGGGCAGATGAAGGGAATAGGTGACTAGGAAAGAAAATAGGGACCTAATTGCATAACTGGAAGCTCAGTAAGTAAATGAGGAAGATGGAGGGCTCAGGGATATCATGGGGGCTTAGTGAATGGATAGAACTCAGGGGACTGAGAGAGTAATTGAGTAGGACATATGTTCTGTGATGGGATGGGGTATCATTGAACAGATGGAGGGTTCAGTGAAAGGGCTAATGGCTCATGGGAGGCCTCCATAAAAGCACAAGGATGTAAGGATGTAGATTGCAGGACTGGTAAGAGGAAGATTGGTTTAATGAGACCATGGGACTTCATCACGGGGGCTCAAAGAGAAGGGGAGAACTCAGTGAGATGATGGGTGTTTGGTGAGGGAATGTGAAGCTCAAATGAGAGTCTGGGTGGTGCAGGAATGGAAATTTAGGGGCTTAATAAGAAGCCAAGGAAGCCTACTGAGAAAGGATGAAGGTTCAGTGAGGAGGGCAAATGTCAGTGGAGGTATGGGGTCACAGTGACAGTGGTGAGCATCCAATGAGGCTCAGAGAGGGCATCGAAAGCTGAGTAGGGGCTGAGTGAGAGAAATGGGGATTAATTGAAGGAATGAGGAGTTCAGTGAGGGATATGGGAGGATCAGTGAACTCGTGGATCAGGGTCTTCCTCATGTCCTAGAGTAAAGTGAGGAGAATGGTGCCTCAGTGATGGCAATGCAGGCTCAGTGAGGGTAATGATGGTTTGGTGAGCAGAATGAGGTATCAGAGAGGGCATAAAGCTTAGTCAGAGGGATTAAAGGGGTCAGATTCAGTGAGAAGACTGGGAGCTCAGTGAAAGAGATGAAAGAGGAAGGAAGCTAACTGAAGGGAATTCAATCTCACTGAGAGGACAGTTAGGAAATTTCAGTTAGGAAATGAGAAGCAGGTAGGAGTTATAGTTCTCTCAGAGAAGCATAGTGAGTTACATATGGGGCTGTAAGGGTTCCTTGAAGGAAATGAGTGCTCAGTAAGAAGAATGAAGTACTCATTGAGGGAAGTGGGGTGGGGGTGCATGGTCAATGGAAGGACAAGGAGCTCACCAAAGTGGTTGGGGGAACAGTGAGGAGGGATGAAGCACATCAAGGAGGGAGACATAATATTGGCTCAGTGAGAAGGGCAGGGACTAACAGATAGTTATCACTGGATGAAAGGATGGAAGATGAAGATGATGAGGGCACAGTGATGGGATGGTGGGGCTCAGTGACTGAATAGAGAATGGGTCCCAGTGGTAGAGATGTAGGCTCAGTGAGGTGAATGAGAGGGTTCAGTCAGAGAGCTGAATGGTTTAGTGTTTGGATGAAGAGAACACCAACAAGAATGGGTGTTCAATTTGACGGCTGGAGGGGCTCAATGAGAGGGATAAATATTAAGGGAAGACGATGTGGACTCATTGAAGGAAAAGTTATATTAGTGCAAGGAATTAGGGCTTGGGGAAAAGGTTAAGTGGGGGTGCAGGTGAAGGAGAAATAACTTTGGAGTCAGAGGACCTGAGTTCAAATTCCAACTCTAACACTTACTAAATGTGTGACCTTGCAAATGTAACTTCACCTTCTTGGGCTCAGTCTCCTCACTGGCAAAATGAGACTTGGATCTCTTGGATCTTAACTCCTGAGATCTTTTCATCATCTATGATCCCTTGTTCCTATGACTTCAGTGAATAGGATGAAAGCTTAATAAGTGGAAGCTGGGAAATCAGTGTGGGAGATGAGGCTGTAGCAGGAAGTGAAGGAGATTCAGGCTCAGTGAGAGTTATGAAGTTCTAAAGGTATTAGGATTCAATGAATGGGATGGGGGGGGGTAAGTGAGAGGAATGGGGACTTGGTAAAGGTATGAGGACTTTAAGAAGGCATGAGGAAGGTTGGAGACCAAAGGAAGATAAGGGTACAGTGTCAGACTATGGGTTCAGTCAAAGGTCAAGTTGCTAAGTTCAAAAAGGGGGAAGTAGGGGCATAGGGGCTTAGAGGGAGTGGGAGAGGCTCAGTGAGGGGGATGAGGGTTTATCAACCTGATAGAGGGCTCATTTGTGATAGGATGGGGTTCAGGCAGCACTGGGGAGCTCACTGAGGTAAACGTGGGGTTTAATGAATGAAACAGGAATTCAGGGATGGGGAGAAGAGTTCCTGGGTGCTTAGTGGGTGGTTGAAAGTGGTCAAGTGAAAGAGCTACAGTTCAATGAGGAACATGGGGGCTGTAATGACAATAAGGAAAATGGATTAATGGGGGGGATGGAAACCCAATTGTGGAAATGAGGGCTCAGGGAGAGTTATGGGGACTCAGTGAGGGGATGAGAGCTCACTGAAGTGGTGGGAGTTCAGTGATAAGGATAGAGGATAAGTGAGGTGGTGGGAGCTTGGTGATGGGGATAGAGATAAATAAGGGATCTGTTGGGAAATGGGGGTTCAGTGGAAATCAGAGACTCACTAAGGGAGATGGAGAAATATTGGGAAAATGGGGGCTCAATGGAGACAGGAGAAATTCACATAAGTGAGAGAAAAAGGGATTCAGTGATGGTAATAGGGTTCAGTGATGGGACATGGAAGCTATTAGAGGGTAAGGGATTATTGGGGAAGTGGGGGATCAGGGGATGTGATATCAACTCAGTCAAGTTCAGTGAAGTATATGAGAGCTCAATGAGGCAAAATGACAAGGATAGGGTCTCAATGGTAATAATGGGAGAGAAGTGAGGAAAATGAAGGTTCGGTGGAGGAGACAGAGAATCAGTAAAGGAGATGGGAGACTTTTGGAGGGTAGGGGTTAGGTAAGGGAAATTGTGGATTTGTAGGGTAATGGGGACTCAGTGGAAGAAATAGGAGTCCAATGAGGGGGATAGAAGTTAAGCAAGGAGGAAAGGAACTCAGTGATAAACATGAAGAATCAGTAAGGCGACATAGGGGCTCAGGTGAATGAGAGATTATTGGGGGAATGGAGGCGCAGTGAGACTGATGGGGATTCAGTGGCGGAGATTAGAATTAATAGAGATGGATGGGGGTTCAGTGATGAGAATGGAGGTCAAGTGAAGAGGATAGGGGTTCAGTAATGGTAATAGGGGATCAGTGAAAGGGAAATGGAGGATTAGTGGAGGAATGAGGACTCACTGGGTGAGATAGGACTGAGTTGGAGGATATGGATATTCATATAGCGATGTGTGAGGGATGAGGCAGTGGGGTTCAGTGGTGGATACAGGGGTCAGTAAGTGAAATGGTAGATTTGTGGAAAGAATGGGGGTTCAATGAGAAAATAGGGGCTCATTGAGGAGTATGGAGATTAAGTGAGGCATAGAGGTTCAGGGGTGGTGATGAGGGAATTGGTGAGGAGAATGTGGGATTAGTAGGGGAATGGGGACTCAGTGAGGGGATAGGAGCTCAGTGATTGTTGTGGGGATCAGTGAGGTGATGGATTAGTAGAGAAAGGGGCTCATGTAAGGGGTTTATAATATGAGAAGATGAAAATTCAATAAGAGAATTCACTGAGGGAATGGTAGTTAGGTGAGTGGGAGAGGGGATGAACTATGGGGATTAGGGCTCAGTGATCACCATAAGGAATCAGTGAGAGAAGCAATAGATAGGGGCAAGACTGGGAGATCATTGGAGAGTTTTGTAGCAAAGGAGGGTGAGACCCACTGAAAGAATGGAAGCTCAGAGAAGGAGTTAAGACTCAGGAAGTGAAGTATATAACAAACTATGAGAGACGGGTTTAGTAATGAGGATTAGAGTTCAGGGAAGACATTGGAGGCTCACTAAAGCAAGTGAGGCCTTAGTAACAGTGATGAGGGCTCAGTCTTCAGTTAGAAGGCTCAGTAAGGAGAATGGTTGATCAGTAACAGAGATCAGTAACAGATACAGGAACCTCAATGAGGAAGATGAGATTCAGTGAGGGGGCTGGAGATCAGGAGTCCTTGAAGGCATGTGGTATTAAAGGAAGGGGTGGACAGTGATGGGACGGGAAACTCATCCAAAGAATGGGAGACTTAGGAGTAAAGAAACTTAATGCAAGGATGGGATGCTCAAGGAGGGGGCAAAGATATCAGTGATAGGACAAATGGTAATGATAAAGAAATATTGAAGGTGGTGACTTGGTGGGGAAACGAGAGTGCAATGAGAAAGAGGAGGATGAGAACTTAGTAAAGAAACATGGAGCTCAGTAAAGGGGTGGAGAGTCGTTTGGGGCTCTGTATAGGGTGTGGAGAATTGGTGAGCAGATGAGGGCTCCAAGTAAATAATTCTGTCAGATGAATTTGCAGTTAATGGATGGAGGAGAAAAATGTGAAACACTGGAATAAAGAGGGTGGAGGTTCAAGAAGAACCCCAAGAAGGGCACTGAGTTATGTCTTAGTAAAGGAATAGAGACTTGGTGGTGGGCTGGGAACTGAGAAGGGGAACAAGGAGGTTCAATAAAGTGGAGAGGAAGTGAGGAGGCTCAGTGAGGAACATGAGGTCTCACTTAGGGTAGGGCATCATGAAGTAGTGGTTGGGGTGCTGGAAGACTTGGGTTCAAATTCCACCATGGGCACTTACTAGTTGCATGACCCTGAATCTGAAGAAGTTATTTAATATCTCTAAAGCTCAGTTTCCTTATCCATTAAATGGGCATAATAATAGCACCTACTTCACCAGATTGTTGTAAGAATTAAATAAAGTCATATATATAAAGTGATATATAAATGAGAGTTATTACTGTTATTATCATTGATCAAAGAGATGGCTCAGTGAGGAAGATGGGAGTTTGATTAAAATGGGGAACCAAGAAAAAGTGTAAGGTTGTTGGTGAGGGGGATGGGGTCTCAGGGAAGGGATTGAGAACTCAGAAAGGGTAAAGAGAATTTAAGGAGGCCAATGAGGCACCAGTAAAGGAATAATAGGTATGGTGGGAGTGGATGAGGGATTAAGTGAGGGGACTAGGGGCTCAGACAGGGATTGAGGGTTCTGTAAATTTCAGTGAGGTGATAGATTCTCAGTAAAGGAGATGAGAATTCAGTGAGGATTCTGGGCTCAGTAAGGGGAATTGGGTGTTAGAGATGGGATGAGTATGGCAAAAGCATAAGAGTGGGGCTCAGTGATAGGCTGGCACATCAGTAAGGGCTTGGGGACACAGTAAGTAGAACAGGGGTTCAGTTGGGGCTGGTGGCTTAGTGAGGATTATGAGCTCAGCGAAGGACTTAAGGCTCAGTGTGTGGGATGGGGCTCAATGTATTGGATGAAAGCTTAGTTAGAAGGACGCGGAGCTCGTTATGGGGACAGGGGCTAAATGAGAGTAATGAGGGCTTATTGGGGGAATTTGGGTTCCAGAAAGCATGGGGGAATCAGTCATGAGAATGGAGGTTTGATGGTAGGATGAGGGCTCAGGAAAGGTATGGTGAGTAGAATAGGATACTCAACCTACGCCAGTCCCATTTGCCTCCCTTTCCGCCCCTTATTAATCCATGCCTCAGTTTCCCCTGAGAAGTTCCCACCTTCCACACAATTGGTGGAAAAGAAGGTGATGTTCCTGGTCTCCAAGGGGTTGTCATGTGTACAGTCTGGGGATCGTGTCTGGGGTTCAGACTCGCCAGTCAGAGAGGAGTTATCCACCTGGAGAGAAAAGTGTGGTAAATGAGGAGGGATCAGCATGCTAGGAATATTGGTGTAGGAGGAAGGCAAGCTATCCCTGAAGAGGTAGGTAGTCCTGAGGGCAGGGATGCCTGGTCCCTAGGACCCTCACATGCCAGGGAGCCCAAGTCCCTGATGGACTAGGGTCTGGGACATTTGAGGAGGGGGGAAAAGAGGCTTTTCCTAAGGCTGGGGATGGGGACTTTGGCTCACCTTGCAGCCATGAGCTGAGATAATCCTAAGGTCAGCTGGGACTCGGTCCCCACCCTTGATCTCAATGAGGTCACCAACTACCACTTCTTCTGCATTCACCTGCATCTTCTCTCCCTCTCGGATCACCAAGGCTTGCTGCAAGAGGCATGGAGGGGTGGGGGCAGGTAGGAAGAAGTCAAAACCCTTTCATATCTGATCCTCCCCTAGCCTATGGCCTCATACTAGATGCATCTCCCTCTGGGAGTCCCCCAACCTCCATACGAGAGCCTTTCCTTGTCCTCTAAGCTTCACTTCCACCTCTAGCCACAACTTCCAGGTTTGCCTATCTCTAATCAGCCTCAGTTTTTAGCTTTAGCTATTACAGAGTTTCCCTTCTATTCTTCAGCTAGTGCTTTAAGCCTCAACCACCAAAAGCACTATCTATAACCAAGATCAGAGCCCCTGCCCCAATTCAACCAGGCCCAACCTCCCTATGCTTTATGCCTGCCCCAGCCTCAGTGACCCCTGACCTGGGGGACCATGTTCTTGAAGGATTCCATGATTTTTGAACTCTTAGCCTCCTGGTAGTAGGAGAAACAGCCGGTGATGATAACCACAGCAGCCAAGACGATGCCCAGATATAGCTAAGGGAAGGAAACCACCCACAGGTCACAGAGATGTCCCATTTCACATGTGGACCCATGTTCTGTGTTTGCCCCATAGTCATTCTGCATGAACTATATCCTTGGTGCATCCCATGCTATATCCCCACATAGGAATGTATGCACATTGTCTGTTTGTCCTTTGACCATCCAGTGTCCCATTTACATTCATATGCTATGTGAATGAGCACTCCATGCCTCCTGTGTGTCCCAAGCATGTCACATCCCACATGTGTGGGGTCCTGATCATAACATTTAGAATGGGAAAGGATCTAGAGGTTCCCTCTTCCAACCCTTCCTTTTAAAGATGAGGAAACCAAAGCCTAGATAATATAAATGATTGACCTGTTATCATACAGTTTCTGAGAACTAGGGCTGAGGTTTGAACTCTTCCGACTCCAAATCCACTGTTTAGCTATCTTATACTCATAAGCCCATGACCTATCTCCTGTGCATGCATGTACATAAGGATGTACCACACACATGCATATCTGCATCCCATGTGTTCATGTGCTCCACATATCCTGGGTGTCTCCTGATTAAGCATGTCCTTCACTCCCGATATGTGCCCCATGCCCCAAGTTCAATGTATTCTCTTAAGTGTATTACATATCTCCCACAGGGACATCTCTGCATTCCACATGGGCCATGGGTGAGTCACATATACAGGCATGTTCCATGCCCTTTTGTGTGTCTCTCTTGTATGAGTCTCCCACATAGCCCACATTCCCTATGCATCCATCTCCCATGTCCCATGTTGGTCCCTAGTGTGTGTGTCTCTGGCACCCCATACAGATGTTCCAGCTGCCCTGCACTCACATTGTCTCCTGCAGGGTCATCCTCAGTGCCTGCCTGGATTCCGTAGGCTAAGAAGCATAGAATAGCCCCTATCCACAGCAGGATAGAGAAGCCTCCGAAGAGCTGTCGGCAGAACTTGACCCATTCTGGGGTGGTGGGGGGAGGCGTGAGGGCGTTGGGGCCGTCTCGGGCCAGTATCTCCTGTGCTTTGCTGTGGGTCAGACCCTAGAGGACACGGATCTCAAACAGACCAACCCTGACTTCAAGGACCCCTGGGGCCCCAGCGCCTGGGCCCAGACCTTCAAGGCCCCAGGGTCCAGATCTCCAAACACTCCACCCATTCAGGGATCTCGAGCTTCAGCCCCCTGCCCTAGCCCTCACCATTCCCACCATCCCCAGGCATCTGCCTTTCTTCTCCAAGCAGTCCAAGGACTCCGGACATCCCAGGCTTACCTGCACACAATCTGTGTTGTATTTCCGACAGACCTCTTCCACTGACATCTTGTGCTCTGTCTAAGCGACAAGAGAAGGGAAAGTTCCAGTCAGGCCTAATTGGCCCAAGAGGGCAAGGCCCGGGGAGCAAGAGGGCGGGGTGGAGGAGGGCTGGAGGCTAAAGGGGCGACCTGGGAGGACCCCGGGTAGGGCGGAGCCTCCGAAAGGGCAGGGAAGGCAAGGGAATCAGAGCTTCAGGATTTAGAACTGTAAGGAACTTTAGAAACCTTTGATTCCGTGCTTTTCGTTTTACAAGTGAGGAAAATGAGGCCCAGGGAGGGAACGAGACTTGCCCAAGGTCATGTAGTTCAGTTCGGGGCGGCTCCAGGTCTTCTGACCCCCCAGCACTATGCCGACAACGGGGGACACTTGAGAAGGGGTGGGCCCGGGAGGAAAGGGGGCTGGGCTCAGAGGATCTGGCAGCACAGATCTGGGCTTACCATGGCCACCTCCTTCTTGAGGTCGTCCAGGTCCCGGCGTTCCTTGCTCGCCTTACCCTTCTTGGGCGAGCCCTTGTCATCTTTCTTGTCCTGCGAGGTGGCGACACGATAGCTGTCAGAATGGCCGCGCTGCGGGCGAGAGGAGGTGACAGGGAGGGACGCCCCCACAGCGCCGCGTGCCTCGCCCCCGCAGGCCTCAGCTCTAGCCCTCCCGAGCAGGTCTTATCTCAGTGTCCCTCAGATGGTCTCTCCTCCCAGTGTATGTGAGTGTGTGTGTGTGTGTGTGTGTGTGTGTGTGTGTGTGTGTGTGCTGTTTCTGTCCCACTCTACTTGACTTTCTTTCTCTCAGTCTTTCTTTCCGACTCTTTCTGTCTCCCTCTGTCTTTAGGTCTTTCCCACTGTGTGTCCCTGTACCTCTATGTCTCTTCTCCTGGTCTCTCTGTGTCTCCTTCCTTCTGGATGTCTCTCTGTATCTCTCTCTGTCTCTGTCTCTGTCTCTGTCTCTCTCTCTCTCTCTCTCTCTCTCTCTCTCCCCCTCTCTCTCCCTCTCTCTCCCTCTCTCTGTCTCTCTCTCTGTCTCTCTCTCTGTCTGTATCTCTCTCTGTATCTCTCTCTCTGTCTCTCTCTCTCTGTCTGTATCTCTCTCTGTATCTCTCTCTCTCTCTCTCTCTCTCTCTCTCTCTCTCTCTCTCTCTCTCTCTCTCTCTCCACTCTGTGGCTCTCATGTATGTGTATATGTCTGTTTCTTTACCTGTTTTTCCTCTCTTTGTCTCCCTCTGCCCTTTTCTCTCTCTGTGTATCTCTTTTGCTCTCTTTTTTCTCTGTCTGTGCCTCCATCTCTCTCTGTCTCACTTTCTGCTTCTTTTCCACTCTTTTTCTCTGTCTGTGCTTTTCTGTCTGCCTCACTGTGTATTGTTCCTTTTCTGTGTCTCTTTCTGACTCTTTGTCTCTTTCACTAAGTCTCTGTCTGTCTCTCCCGCTCTTGCTCTGTGTCTCTACCTCTAGCTGGTACACCCATATATGCCTGTCCTCCCTTTCTCTCCCAGACCAACACTGCTGGGCACATTGTCCCATCCTTGTCTCTGGGCCTCTGTTTCATCATCTGTTGGTCCTCAAGGATCTTTTCATTTAACATTCCCCCTCCCTCCTCAGCTCCAGTCCTCCTCCTCCTTGAAGCGTATATGAAAAGCTAACCTGAGAGACTGAGAGACAAGAGACATAAGGAGAAAGAGAGATAGGTGGTCACAGAGAGAAAAAACAAAGAGAAATAGGCAGAAGTAAAATGGGGGGAGGATAGGGGAAGATAAAAGGGGGAGGGGCAGATCCTATCTTCTCTCCAGCTGGACAGGATCCCTAAGCTCAGAGGAATCCAGCCCAGCCCAGTCCTTCTCAGGTCAGTTCATCAGCTTCAGGGATGCTAATGCCTTGGTGACCTTGCAGAGAGAAATGGAGAGAGGGAAAGCAATCTTCCCTCACTACCACACCACACACACATACACCTAACCCTCTTCAGGCCCTTGGGTGCTGGGATGAAGGGGACAGCTGACTGACCAGGGGTACTTCCCAGTCCTGCTTTGTGCCTCAATATCCTCATTTGTGAAATGGGGCCAGTGGTTGAACTAGATAGATTCTGACATTGTATGAGAAACAAAATGACAAGGAAGGATACAGAAAAGGGAAGTAAGGAGATAGACCAACAAAAAGTGGCAGAAACATGGGAAGAAAGGGAGGGGCAGAGAAACAGAGAAAGGCAAGTAGAAATATAGGGAGACAGAAAGACATAGCCAGGGAAACAAAGGGGAAAAGAAGGAACAAAAAAAGGCAGAGATACAAATGACCATTGAAAGTCATAGAACCAGGAGAGACATATACAATAAGAAGGATGCAGGGAAAGAAAGAGATGGAGACAGAGATAATGGAAAAAAGGGAAAAGACAGAGAAGGGTGAGGTAGCAATAGAAAGAAGTGGAAGGGAAAACAGAGATAGAAGTAGCAAGAGTCAGAGAGACATAAGGAGAAATAGGGAGGCAGAAACACACAGAGAGACAGGAAAATGGAAACAGAGACAACCCAGGAAAAAAGAGGTAGAGATGTAATATGTTCACTTTTATGGAGTGATTTACAGGAAAATGGAGACTCATTGAGAGACAGAGAAAGAAAAATGGGGGGGAGAAGCCAGCCATCTGGGTGCAGGGAAGAGGACGAAGAGGACTAGCAGGAGGGGAGGCCTGGACACTGGCCAGCCCTGCAGCAATGCTGTGCCCTAGGAGAGTCGGGGCACTGAAGCTGGATGTTAATGAAATCCAAGGACTCAGGGTCCCTACAATATACACAGAGAGAGACAGTGACACATGGAAGGGTAAATATCTGAAAAACGGAAAGACAGAGAGACGTGGGCAGAGAGGAACTCAGATGCTGAGTGACTGTGAGAGGTGAAGTCAGAAATACTGAAAGGCAGAAATAAAGAGAAAAGCACAAGAGAGATGGAGAGACAGAAAGGTGAAGAGAAAGAATCGGAGAAAGCCCTCTAGAGGAAAAGACAAGGGGATGAATGATGGGGGATGGAAGACAGACCTTGAATTCCAGTGTTTCATTAATGCCCCCACCTCCCTTAAACCTGGGAGCACATGTTGGAGTGCATTGAGTCCAAGTACCAGGATCCCAGAAGTAAAGGAGGCTAGGAGATAAGGACATCTGGGAAGTCTCCTTGAACAAGGGGCCCTGAAGACAAGGTTGGAGGGAGACGGGAGGCCTATTCAGGCTGAGGAAAAGACACAGATGGAGAAACAGCAGGGCATAAGGAGAGACTAAGAAGGGGGAGGAGGGGAAGAGAGGAGGAATACGGCAAAGGACAGCCCAGGGGATGCCCAGCTATACAGCTCCTTCCTCAGTGTCTGTGTGTGTGTGTGTGTGTGTGTGTGTCTACTTGACTGTATTGCTGTCTCTTTAGTTTTTCCTGTCTCTGTATCTGTCCCTGAGTCCATTCTATCTGTCTTTTGCTAACTCCTCCTTTCCACTCTCTTTGACCTTCAGCTTTCCTTTTCCCTTCCTTAATCTCCTAACTTTTGTCCTTCGATCTTTCCCTTCTCCTTGCAGAAATGCAACTCTGGAGGCAGAGAGACTGATAGACAGATGGTGAGAGAGATGGAGAGACAAGAAAGAAGCAAGCTGATAGGTGCAGAAAGATGGGGACTGCAGAGCAATGCGGAGTGGGGGAGGGGGAGCGGGAGCTATTAAGACACAAGGACACAGAGCTGGAGAAAAAGGACACTGTCCTAGGGTGAGAGAACAACAAGGACTCAGAGACACGGGGAGATTGTGTAAGAACACACTGGAGAGTCTGCTGGACAGAAAAGCAAGACAGAAAAGGGAGAGGTAGACTAAGGAACAAAATAAGGGAGACTGTGAGGAATTGAGGTATGTGTTGGGTGGGGGTGAAGTCTGCTCTCTCTGTCCCTTCCCCTACCCTCTATCCTTGATTTGCCTGTGTGTCTTTCTTTAGCACTTAGTTTCTTCCTTCTCTGCTACCCAGTCTCTTTCCCATTGTGACTCCACCCCCACCTCCTGATACCTTGTTTCAAAACCACTCTGCATCTCTTTCCTCGTGTTTTATCTCTGCCTGTCATTCTGTCTGTCTCTGTGTCTCTGCCTCTGTCTCTGTATGTCTCTCTGTCTGTCTCTGTCTGGTCTCTCTCTCCCCCCTTTCCCCCTCTCCCCCATCCCTCTGTCTTTGTCTGTATCTGTCTGTCTCTCTCTCCTTTCAGCTTCATATCCCTAGATTTTTCTCTCTCACTCCCTAGACCTCTTTTGTAATTATCTGTCTTCTTCTTTCAGTCTATATCCCATGTTCTCATCAGTCACTGTTTTCCATTATGTTTTAATCTCATTTCATCCATCTCTGTCTCTTTTCAGCTTTACCTACTTGTGTCTCTATCTTTGTCTCTCTGTAGCAAGTCTCTCTCAGACCAAGCCTCTCTGAGTCTCACATTTCTATCTCTCTTCTTCTATTTGTAGACACCTCAGAATCACACCTCTTTGTCTCAATGTCTTCTCCAATGTCTGTCTCTGGGCCCCTCCCCCAAGTACCTTTGGGATTTTCTCTCTAGTCTGTCTTCTACTCCCCACTCCCATTTTTATCTTTCTTTAAATCCCGTAATCAATTTCATTTCTTAACCATTCTCCCCATCTCCCCATATTGCCACCCTTCCTTCAGTCATCCTCCCACCATTTCCTTCCCTTTGTCCTAAGGCATTAGAACTCCCCAATCCAACTTACCTGGAATTCCAAAGCTCTCATTCCCTTCCCCTAATCCCTGCCTAAACCCATGTTCACCCCCTATTTTTATTTTTCTCCCCACCCCAATCTCAAAGCTCATTCCTCCTCCATCTTTATTCCACCCTCATTCCTATTCCCATCTTCCATCTTTATTGGGAAAAGACTGAATATGATGACAAATGGACCCAGCTCTGTCACCTACAAGTCTTGTGACCTTGGGCCAGTCCCTTCACCTCTGCGGGCCCAGTTTTCTCATCTGTAAATTGAAGAACTGGACTAAATGACCTCTAAGGTCCCTTCCAGTTCTAAATTTATTATTCTCCTGTCCCCAATCAAGCTTAGCTTTCCTGCCTCTCTCTGTTTCTCTGTGTTTCTCATAGTGTCATCCACCCCCAGCTTTCATCTTGACTCCCATTCCCTTCCTCCAAATTGGTCCACATTCCCAACTAATATTTACATAGCCCTTTAGGGTGCACAGAATGCTTTCTGCACAACAACCCTGAGCTAGGTCATACAGGTATTAAATATTACAGATGGGGAAACTGAGGCCCACAGAAGTGAAATGCCCAATCTAGAGACACATAGTGGCAGAGCCCAGATTTGAACCCTGGCATTTTCCTCCTAACGCCAAGGCTAGACTCCTTTCATTGAATCGTGTTGCCATCCCTGTCCCCAACCCATTCTCCCTCATCCTCCATTTGTAATTCCATCCCCATCCCCCATCTTTATCCTCATGCGAATCCCAAACCCTATTCCCATGCTCCATCCCCATCTCCACCCCCATCCTCCATCTTTGTCCCAGTCCCCATCCCTTTCTCTTGAAGGCCATTTTCCCCAAAGTCCCCTGAGCGGAGGATCAGACAAAATGGGATCCGGGTCTGCGGAAGGGGTCAGGAAACCGAAGCGACAGCATCTGGTGGAGAGACCCGCAGACAGAGGCAAGGACACACAGACAAGGGCACGGGGACACGCAGCTCAAGCGTTCTTGGGCACAGATGCTGATCTTGCTCCTCTCCCTCCCCTCCCCTCCAGGGACCCAGAGCTCCCCCTTCCTGTCGTGTCCCCCGGGGCTGGGCAGTTCAGGCACGAAAGGACACCCACAGACACACATACACCTAACAGCGGCGGCGCACTGCGGAGCCCCCCATTCTGCTGGACCAGGCCGCAAAGGGGAGAGAGAGGTCATTTCTGATCCTCCCTCTTAACTCCCCGACTCTGCAGTTAAAGAGGGGGATTTCGCACAGATGCACACAAGGTCACTCAGACGTACACATCCGCAATCCCAGCCATGGATATCAAAGACACCGGCTCACATGCACACGATCTCACCGAGACTCACAAAAACACCGAGACACACAGGTACCTCAATGTCATCACCACCGAATCTCACAATGCTGCACACAGATCCAAACATCATCTCACAAGGCACACAGCCCCACAATGTCACACACAAACCGTCAATGACACCCAGAGACACTTGACATCACACAGGCTCACAATGTCATTCAGACCCACATCTCACGCTCAGATACCCAGTGTCCCAGACAGGCGCACAATGTCACACAGACCTACATCTCAAACACAGGCACGCAACATCACAGATTCGAACGTGAAATTCAATATGAGACAGACAACGCCACCCTCAGACCCACGACATCGCACACGGTCCTAAATCACAGCCCATGGACACGCAACATTGGCACACAGTCCCACAAAGTCACACACACACACACACACATACATCAAACACACACCCTCTGCCCCCTTCTGGCCCGGGCACCTACCCCCATCCTGGCGGCTTCGCTGGGCCGGGAACCGGGGAACGGGGGTGGGGAATTGGGCTGGGGACTAGGGGCTCGGGACTCAGGTCTCCGGGCTCTGGGGTTGGGGTTCCGGGTGCGGGGCGCGGGGCTGGGCTCGGGGCTGGGTCCGCGCGTCCGCTGCTGGTCCGCAGAAGAGGCCGCCCGCCCCCCGCCTCCGCCTCCTCATATGGCCAGGCGCGCGGGGGGGCAGGAGCCGGCCAATCGGAGGACCCGGAGGTTTGAGTGGCATCCTGGGCTCCACCCCTGGCACTGCAGCTGTCGTGGCGGCCTCCGCAGGGGGGGGCGGGGCTGCTGGGGGACAGCGCTGCGGAGCCCCCGCCTCGGGCGCCCGGGATGCCAGGCTCCCCGGCCCCCGCCTCTTCTCTCTCCCCCTCAACCTCACCCCCCCTTCCCCGCCCAAGGGGCAGCCCTGGGAACCCTCTGCAGTGCGGGGAGACACTGAACGCGGCCTGCCACCCACACGAGGCAGAGACAAGCAGAGACAGAGACCGCGGCAAGAGGTGCAGAGATAAAGAGACAACTAAAGATAGAGAGATACAGGGTCCAAAAGATCAAAAGATTCACAGGGACCGTGACAGAGATAAATACAGAGGAGAAGGAACTAGGCAGAGGGAGACCAAGAGACAGGGACACAAAGGAAAATCGAGGGAGAGAGATCGTCAGATGCAGAGACACAGACACAAGAAGAAGCAGAGTAGCAAAGATCCAGACTAGACAGAGAGGGAGAGAGACAAAGAGAATTACAGAGACTCAGAGAAACAAGAAAAAACAGGCAAAACTCAGAAGACAGAGGGAGACAGAGAAAAATACAGAGAGAAGAAAGGACAGAGAAAAGAAAGACAGACACTGTGGGAGACTAAAACAAAGAGAGAGATGTAGAGCTCTACACAGGACAAGAAGAGACAGTCAGAGCTCAGAAGACAGGCATAGATGGAGGCAGAACCAAGGAGAGGGACAGAGATAAAGAGGTTTGTAGGATTAGGGTTAGAGGGACACAGACACATTACACAGAGACAAATCAGCCCCTTGTATGATAATATCTAGCAAAATTTTCTAAGGGCCCTTTACCAGCTGGGGCCTTGATTCAGCACCTGGCAGAAAGAGAAATGTATGAGACTTTGTCCCTGGCCTTCTGAGGCTCTACAACTCTAGGACAAAGCATAAGTTGTTGACACTTGGAGCAGGCAGTATTGCCCTTTACCTGCCCCTCTCCAGCCAGAAATGAGCTTATCCCTGCTCTACACCCCACTCCCATGTCTGTTGCTCTCCCATGAATCTTGTTATTTAAGGGGAACATAGATGGCAGGTACTAGAATAGGTCAGTCATTGATAGAACATTGGACTAGGAAGGATCTCAGAATTTAGGGTATAACAGAGAATGTCATAGCTGAGAGGGTGCTTAGAACATGCACCTTAGAACATAAAACCAGAAAGTCAGAAAAGTTTTTAGCAAATACAATGTGAAAGTTGGAAGAGTCCTTAGAACAAAGAATCTAGAAACTGGAACTTGGATCTGGAAGACCATTTTTGTATAACTCTTGTCTGAACATCGAATCCACATTCCCACCAGTGGTCATCCAGCCGATGTTTAAAGGCCTCCGATGAAGAGAAGCCCAACTATCTCCTGAGGCAGCTCATTCCATTTCAGGAGATGTTATGAGATTTCACACCCCACCCCACCCTCTCTGACATTAAATCTAACCTTGCCTCTGTCACAACTTTTGCCCATGGTTCCTGGTTCTGCCCTTTGAAGACAAAATAAGTCTAATCTTTCTTCCATATAAAGACCTTTCAAGTGTGAAGAGAACTATGATGGCTTCCCTTCCACAGGCTAAATATGTCCAATTTCTTCAACCCACTACATATGGCATCACTAGGATCACTAGGATCTGGGCCTTCTTGGCTGCCTTCTGGACACTCCCATCTCCTGAAGTATAGTCCCTCCATTGAGCTCTATGACCTGCTTAGAGCAGGTCCTGGTGACTCTGCCCTTCCCAGTGCAGCCTGAGATCACCTTAGCTTTCTTGGCTGCCATTGTATCATTCTATGCTAAAACAAAACAAAAAGCAGTGGAAACTCAGATGGAAAGACTCATTTTCCCATCTGAGAATCAAGTGATTCTTACTGTTCTCTCTAATTCCATCTGAGAGAAGACATAGTGGGAAAAGGAGTATTTGCTTTGCTGGACAAGTCATGGGAGGGGTAGTGGAATCAAATCCAGAGACACAAACTGGGAGGCAGAGAGCAGGAAATAGAGTCAGAGACAGAGACTGTCAGCAAAAGGCAGAAAAACACAGAGCACACAGAAAGATGGAGACAGACAGGCAGAAGCAAAGGCAGAGGGAGACAGACACACAGGCTGGATGGAGACATTCAGAGACATCCCTATCCCCAGAAAAGGCTCAGGGACTGTTGGTTGCCCAGGTAACCGTAGGCAGGCTACAGTGAAGGGCTGGAAGGTTGTAGAGGGTTGTTACTATGGAGACTGGGAGGCTGCTGGGGTCCAGTTCCAGGAGCCCCATTTCTGTCTTCCTCTAGTTGTCTTAGGAGGTTGGGAAAATCTCTAACATGGTTTCTTCCTGTACTCCTGGTGTTGGGTCTAACATAAACACACACACACACACACACACACACACAAGAGGCAGGAGAGTATCAAATGAATGTACATTTGGAACTGGATTGGAAGCTTGACTCTGCTATTTGCTACCAATGGTACTGTGGGCAAGCCAGTTACCTTCTCTGGGCTTCAGTTTCCCCATTTGTAAATTAGAGAATTATACAGAAGATTTTGACCTGTGGTGCCTAAAGGGAAGAGGGGATAGGTCCCTGAAAGGATTGGGGTAAGGACAATATCACCTAGGTTCTCAGGAGACCGAGCATTGAATTGTCTACATTCCTGAAGGGAAGAACACTGGGACATTGCTTGGGGAGTTTAAAAGACAAGAAATCTAAGTCCCTGGGCAAGAGAGGAGGGGCAGGAAGCATGGTGTAATGCAAGTTTCATTTCAAGTCAAAAGGATCTGGGTACTGCTGGTCATTACCCATTTGACACCAGGCAAATCACTTCCTGAAGGGCCTCAGTCTCTTATCTGCAAAATGAGAGGGGTAGACCAAGTGATCTCTATAAATCCTATGCCCCTATAATAATCCTGAGTCCATATAAATCCTATGATTAAGGTCACATGGCCCACATACCCACATGTTATTCTCCTAAGATAGGATGTTCCTAAAGACATATACACATGGTCACAGGCACATATTCAGATACACAGGGTTCCATAATAAGACACATTCAAGTTCTCACACCCATGTAGAAATGCATGGTGACAAATGCAGAAAATATAGTTCCATATATACAGTTACACAGAGGATACCAGTCAGACACTCACTGACACCAGACCACAGAAGGACTGATGACTCTGCAGCTTCCCTCCTCCTTATGCAGGAGCTGCAGTGGCACAGATAAAAGAGAAGGTCACAGGGACAGAACTGGGGACTTCTCAGAATTGAGAGAGCCTGGGGAAAGAGATATAGGTGAGCCACTGACCATGGGACAGGGATAGGTACTCAAAGAGACAATGATTGAACAAAGGAGACACACAAGAGACATGAACAGAATCCTTACAGGATCAGAGACTGGGAGAAAGCAAGGGAAACCTTGAGGTTCAGAGCATGAATCAGGATAGTGTCTGATCAGAGGGGGCACCCAGTGTGTGTGCAGTGTCCTGTCCAATCAGGCTAAGGGTTCTAATGCTTATAATGTTGGAGTGGAAGAGATTTATAGTGTGCAGGGGGAAGTAGTATGAGGAATGTAGAGTGTGTGGTTGTGGTGTGTAGGGTGTAAGGAATGGAGTACTCTTTTTAGAGGGTTAAAGAACAAGGTGTTAGAGGGATAGAGAGTGTGCTGTGGAAAGAAGTGTGGGGTTTGTAGGGTGGTAAGTGGGGTGAATCATTCAAGAATGTATAGTTTGTTGGGGCAGACATATGTCATGAGGATTGTGTGGGTGATGTGACAGGTGTAGGTTGAAGGGTCCAGATGACTAGTGAATGTTCAGTGAATAAAGGTGTCTGTTGTGGGGTTAGGGTGGTATGAAGGGTATTTATAATGTGTGTGGGTGATGGATATATAGTGAGAGGTATGGAAGGTGTATAGTACACCCACTCACTCCCAAGGTTTCCATTCTCTGCAAATACTGGTCCCTAACCTGAAGCTATTTCCCTCAGATTGTGGTGCTGAATGGACAGCGACCTGAGTCCAGAGCCTGAGCCAAGATGGTTTGTCTTTTTGTCCTTCACTCTTCACTGCTCTGTCACTGCAATTGTCCTTTTGGTCCCTCAGCTCACCCTCTCTCTGTCTTTCATCCTCTTCCTCCTTATCCCTCAGTTTCCCCATCTGTTCCTCAGTCTATCTCTCCCTGCCCCTCCTTTGTTCTCTGCTTTTTCTGTTCACTGGTTTTCCTCCTTTATCATTCTTTGTGTCTCTCTTCTCTCTGTCTTTTTCTCCCTATGACTTGGACTCTGTCTACATCAGTTTCTGTTTTTTCACTTCTCCATATCCCTGTCTCTCTAGCCTCTTTCTCTTTTCTCTTCGATATGACCTTCACTTGTCCTTTCTTTGCTGCAGTTAAGTTTTCACAGAAAAATACTAGAGGGTTGTGGGGATGGAGGCGGGCCATTAGGGAGCTCCCTCCACCCACCTCCTCTGCTATCTAGACACACAGAGGCAGTCACACTTGGCATGGAACATTCACAGTTACACAATCTCACAACAAACCACGCATGGAAACACACAACACCATCACAAAAGAAACACACATAAATCACACAGTCACAACTATAAGTATTCATAGAGCATAAGCCAGCATATCCAGGCATATCTAGCTCACATCTATAAATGCTTATGTTCATAACGCGAAGTCATACTCATGCTAAATATCAAAAACAGAGCACCCACAAAAACATGTCACACACAAATTACACAATCATGAAAACAACAATCATAACATGTCATATAATATCACATGTCACATAATGCCACAAATCACCCACACAACTCTGAAAACACTATCACACCCAATACCACAGTTATGCCACAACCACACAACCATACTCAGTCATGTTGTAAGCCAGGTGCACTTGAATGGACCACACATACTGCCTCTAATGATTATACAACTGCCTAGTTATTTCATCTCTCTGGGCCTCAGTTTCCTTCTCTGTAAAATGAGGAAGTCAGACCAGACAGAATCTGAGGTCTCTCCTAGTTCTAAATCTGTGTGATCCCCCTCACTCCTCCCTTTAACATAGCGCTGTTCCAGCAGAGACCCCAGAGAGCAGTCTATCTCTGTCTTTCTGACCCTGTCTCCCCTCCTTCCGGCATCAGCCATATCTCTCGGTGTCTCTGGGCACTCAGCATCAGGGACAAAATAGAAGGGCGGGGCTGAAGAGCCAGAATCTCGGTTGCCTTGGAGACTGAAGTCCCACCCATCCCACCCGGGGGTGGGAGGAAAGGCAGGTCCTGCAATGCGACTGCGCAAAGAGAGAAGACTTGATCCGGCAACTCCGCCCCTCTTTGCCCGCTTTTCTGGAAACCTAGAATGTGGGACTGTGGGGACAGCGGCGGTAGAAATCTGCCTCTGATTGTCAGGAGACTCGGTCTCTAGTTTTGGCCTTGCTTCTGGTTTGACCCTGACTTAGTTCCCTCTTTTGTCAAATGACTGGAGCAGGAGAGGTGGAGTGATGTAAGGAGAAGGACAAAGTGGGGAAAGGACTACGTGACTCTAGGACAGAGGGAGAAGAAAGGCACAGAGAGCAGACGGGACCAGTTCTCACTGAGGAAGTTCGGGATGGTCCTCAACTAGGCTCCCGCTCCTGACTCCTGGCTCCTCGGAAAACCAAGTGGCCTCATCCCTTATTCTCCATACCCTCAGGAACCCAGGCGTCCTGATCTGACCCACAGACCCTCAGGGCCCCAGGCGTTCCAATCTCTCATTCTCAATCCTCTATCCTAGAAGTCCATCTACTCCACCACTCCCCGCCCCCCTGAGCAAAAGAGGCCCAGGCGTCCCCAAGGGTTGAGGTTTTCTCTGATGTTTTTTATTCCAATGGGGACAGGGAACTCGGGAGGGGGAGGGACAAGGAAACCACCAACCCCCTCCCTGGGAGTGTCATAGAAATCCGGGGGGTTTCTCCCCAAAAATAGAGAAAGAGACAGAGACAGAGACAGAAAGCTGGGCCGGAGGTCGCCTCCCTCGCGTGCCCCAGGTTGGGTGGGGCTCTCAGTCCAGAGGGCATTTGGAAGTGGGGCCCCTGGGCGTCCTCCAGCCATGAGGAAGGATTCAAGCATCCAGGCTCAGGGCCTTCTCCGAGATCGGCTTCTGCTCTCCGCTACGCCTTGACCAGTCCACCAGGGGGCTCCAGAGGGCAAGAGACCCACCCCCACCTCCGTCTCGCCCGCCCTCGGGCGGGTCTGGCTGCTAAAAGGCCAAGTCTTGGGAGTCCAGAGTCAGAAATTTTCTTTCCGTGATGCTCCCTCCATTGGAGAGGGGCCGGGGGCTCAGCCGCTGGAGCTTCCCTCCACCCAGGCCACCCTGTCGCCTGGGTCGCATTCGCGAGAGCCACCGATAGGCTTCTTGATCTCTCTCTAGTCCGGGTTGCACCTCGTGGGGTCAGGGGACCGGACGCCTGGGTCCTTCTCAGTCTCGGCTGCTCATAAGCCTGAGTTCTCCCCGAAGCCTGAGTTCTTGAGCTGGCTGACAGCCCGCCCCATGGAATGGGGGCGGTCACTCTTGCTCGGACAGCTCCCGGGGTGCCGGGGGCCCCGGTCTGGGCCTCGGGGGGCTGGTGGTCTCGGTAGGAGCAACCAAGCCCCGAGGGGGCCCCCCACCCGCAGCCCGGAGGGCCTGAATGCGCCGGCACTCGTGGCAGACGCGGACGTGGGTGCAGCCGGCCGGGGCGGGAGCCGGCGGCCGACCCGGAGGTCCAGGGTCGTCCAGGAGGCGCTGGGGACCCCCGTGACCCCCACCCGAGTCCCCGCCTCCCGCGCCCGCAGAGTACAGTTTCCCATTGCTGAGGCGCATCTCCCGGACCGCCCGCAGGGACAGAGCGGCCCGGCCCGGGACCCCAGGGTAGCGGCGGCGGCGGCGCGAACGGGAGGTCTTGCGGCAAGACACGGCATGACGAAGTTCTTGCAACATCTCCTGGCAAACCGACACCTGCGAGGAAGGGGAGGCGGGGTCGGGAGGCCGGGGTGAGGGTGGGGGGACCAGAGGAGAGGTCGATCAGGCCTCGATCTCCAGACTAGTCCCACCCCTTTCCGCCCTTCCTCTTTTGTCACCCTGCTTCTCTCTGCCCCGCACCTGCTCTCTATCTCTCCCTCCTGCCCCTCTCCTCCTTTGTCTCCTTTCATCGCCGCCATCTGATTCCCTTCATCTTTCTCTGACCTCTCTCACCTCCTCTGTCCTTCCTGATCCCTTAATCTCCTGTTTCTCGCAATAATCTCCCTCCCTGTCTTTCTCTCCTCTCTCATCCGCTGCCTCTATTCCATGACTCCCCTCATCTCCTTCTCTTGGACTCTCCTCACCTCCTCCCTAATCTGGCTCATCTTCACCTGCTGTTTCTCCACTCTGACTCCCTTAAAGGGGAGAGATTGTCCTCATTATATCTTTGTACTCTGGCTCTTCAGCACAGGGTGTGGCCCAAAGTAATAATGATAATTACTAGCATTTTTATAGCATGTGCTAAGCTCTTTACAAATATCATCTCATTTCATCCTCACTATGATCATTTCCATTTTACAGCTGAGGAAATTGAGGCAAAAAGAGGTTAAATTACTTGTCCTAGGCCACACAGCTAGAAGTATTTGAATCCAGGCCCAGTAGTCTATCCTCTCTACCACCTAGTTGCCTCTTCTTTGACTAGACCCGGAAATGATTGTTGATTGATTCTTCTTTCATCTTACTGGGGATGTGGGCTATTTTGGGCCATGATTGTCTCTGTCACACACAGAGTAAGATGTGATCACAGGCCCATAGATTAGAACTCCATCCTTCCCATTTTACAAATGAGGAAACTGAGGCCTCAAAAATTTAAAGTCCCATTCCTAAGATCACAAAGCTAATAACAGTGACTTGGGAGAAACTTGGGGAACTGTGAGTGAAGTAGCACATGTCTCTGCACTTGGAGGGATGGGGGGGAGTGGAGGGAGTCTTTTTTAGAGATGAGATACAACTTGAATCTTATGGGACAGTTCTTTCCATTCATTCCTATATCCTTTTGAAGATAAAGGAGGAAAAAGATTCCTTGAGATGGCATACTTGTGGCATAAAAGAGCAACTGGCTTCAGTGGACCTGGGCCCAAGTTCCAGCTGTGTGGACTGTCAACTGTGAAATAAAGAGGCTAGACTTAATGGTCTAGAAGGTTTCTTTTGGCTCTGCTCTGCAAGGTAGGAAGGCACTAGGTCATCAGGCAGCTTTCCGATTGGAAGTGTGTGTGTGTGTGTGTGTGTGTGTGTGTGTGTGTGTGTGTGTGTGTGTGTGATGGAGAACTGTAAAACAGATCAATGAGCTTGATCCAGAATGACCCTGGTGGTTGAATTCCAAATCAGCCAGTGTTGGGAATTGGGAGGAAGTTGTGGGATGGCAAAATCAGTGAAGGGAAGGTGGAGGGGAGGTGGAGAGTGGGACTCCTGGCTCAGAATGAGTTGCCTAACCTAGATGGAACAGTGGATAGAGTCGGGCTTGCAGACAGAAAAACTTGAATTCAAATCCTGCCTCAGACATTTGCCATTTGTACCTCCCCTCCCAGGCTTCTGGAAGGAAAGTGTGTGTGTGTGTGTGTGTGTGTGTGTGTGTGTGTGTGTGTGTGTGTGTGTGTGTGTGTGTGTGTGTGTGTGTGTGCAAGACTGCCAAGTTTGAAGGCACAGGACCTGAGCTCAGATTCCAACTTCTCTGGGTGTGGACTTGGGCAAGTCACTTAAACTTCCCAGAATCCAATTTCCTCACATGTAAAATCAGGGGATGGTACTAGGTTATTTCTAAGGTCCCTTCCAGCTCTCCATCTATGATCAAAGGAGTTAGTATTCCCTTTCTTTCTTCCCTTATTGAATAGAGAACTGGCCTGGAAGCTAGGGAGACATGAGTTCAAGTCTTGCCCTGACACATCCTGGCTGTATGACCCTAAGCAAAATACATAACCTCTCAGTGCTCTAGACAACTTTCTAAGAATAATTTGCAGAGAAGGTTTTGCCTTGCATTGGTAGAGGGGATTTCCTCACCTGAAAGTTCCTTACACCAGTGGAATAATAAGTACACTCCTTATCCATATTCCTGTAAAATGTGAATCAAATGTCACCTCCTCCAGGAAGCTCTCCCTGATCTCATCTCTCTCCCTTACAACAGTGTCTTTCCCTTTGGGACCTCCTATGACACTTTGCTTGCAGCAATCTGGTAGTCTTTTCCTCAGTTCAGACCTATGATTTCATCAGTGAAGGAAATTCTTAAGGAAACTCTCTCTTCCAATGGGATCATCTCCAGTTGTCCTGATCTATATCTGGTCACTGGACCCAGATGGCTCTGGAGGAGAAAGTGAATCTGGTGATCTTGCCTCACTTCAATCCAATTCACTTGCAAATCCTAGCATCACCTCCCTGATGTCATGGTCCTCTTTAAGAATGAATGAACATAGGACAAACAACAACACATCCTACTTCCTAAACAGATGGGCAATTAGGCTTCAATTCAGAGCCTTAGAGAACTGTCTTAGAGTCCTAAGATATTAAATGCCTTCCCCAAGATCACAAAATCAGTCTGTATCAGAAGCAGGATTTGAATCCAGTTCCACCTGACTCTGAGGCAATGCTCTTTAGTGGATACACTGGGCTGTGGCATCTGACCAGGCAGCTAAGTGGAGCAGTGGATAAAGTATGGGGTTTCAGAGTCAGGAAGATCTAAGTTCAAATCTAGCCTCACATAGTAGCTGTGTGACCCTGGGCATGTCACTTAACCTCTGTTTGCCTCAGTTTCCTCAACTGTGAAGTAAGGATAATAATAACACCTCCCCTCAGGGTCATTGTGAAGACCAAATGAGGTAATATTTGCAAATCGCCTAGCACAGGACCTGGCACATAGTAGGTGTTATGTAAATACTTTTTCTCTTCCCTGTCTGCCTCTTGGACTTGTCAGGTGACATTGTATGTTATGAGTATCAGTGCTTCTGCTGCACACTGTGGTCTCTGAGAGCAGGTATTGGACCTTGCCTAAACTCTACACTTCCCCCTAGCAACGAGTGGCTTTGCACACAGCAGGCGCTTAATAAATGGATACCAAATGAATGATTTCCAAGGTCCAGTAACTTCAAAGCCCATGATTCTAAGATTCTCTCAGCACGATTCCTTCCCTGACTGACTCAGCTCACAGCCCTCACCCCCGCCGCAGTTTACGGCTTCAAGAATTCCTCGACCAAAAAACTCCCCAGGAGACTAGTGCTCTGATGCTGAGCCCTTCTGCCTTTCGCCAGCTTGGTCTACAGATGCCAGACGCACCATCTGTCTCTGGGCCGGGCTTCAGAGCCTGACCTGCTGGAGTTTCTATTCCATAAACGTAGCCCTCCAAAACTCAAGGTCACTTCCACATCCTAACGTATCAGAGTAGGAGTTTTAGGCTATTTTCTTGCCTAATCCTCCGGCCGCCTTATTCTGATGAATTATTTCTGACTTTGTCCCAGCAATGGAGGGGGAAGAATCACTCAATCTGAGCAACTGCTTCTCACCTTTTTGTATGACCTTGGGAAAATCCCATGGCCTTCTCTAAGCCTTACATTCTCACCAGCAAAATGAAAATGATTAAGGCGAAACTTACCTACCAAGGAGGAGAAGAGCTGTACTGAGGGCAACATTAATGCCAAATTAATTTATAATTAATGTAATTGATTTATGATTAGTGTAGTACCCTACTTAAAGTCAGCTATTATTGTTGCTTTCTCTTTTCACTGGTAAATATTTCAACCTCTTTAGGGATCTGGGATTTCATTAGTGTGAGTATTCCTCCCCTGATGCAGGTGTGAGCCCCTCCAAGCTTTACTAAATCCCTCTTTATACTTTAGTAAATCCCTTTCAACTGTAAAATGGGGAAAATAATAGTACCTACCTCTCAGGGCCAGGGTTGTTGTGAGGATCAAGTGAGATAATATTTGTAAAGCGCTTAGCACAGTGCCTGCTCAGTAGGTGTTTAATAAATGCTTCCTTCTTTCCTTCCTTCTTCCCTTCCTCCCCCTCCCTTCCTTCCTCCCTTCTTCTCTTACTTCTTTTCTCCCTTCTTTTCTCCCTCTTTCCTTCCTTCCTTCTTTCTTTCCTTCCTTCTTTCTTTCTTTCCTTCCTCGCTTCCTTCTTTCGTTCTTCCCTTCCTTTTTTTCCTTCCTTGCCAAGTCAGAGACATTAGTAGAAGTGGGAAGGTAAGCAGAGGTGAAAGAGGCTGATTTCGGAGTCTTGAGATCCAGGTTGACTCAAGAAGCAGATAGATCAGGGGATCTGACCTTGAGTATATGAGGGCATGAGAAAGGTGTCATGGCTCAAAGAAATATAAAGAAATTTGTGAAAGGGGACCTCAAGGTAAGGTTCCCTGACAGCAAGATCAGGGTAGCTGATGAGATTCAGGGAAAACTAAGAAAAAGACTGTATCCTTTATGGAATATGAGCCAGGACTCATTAAAATGAGTTGGACCTTTGTTATAGGGGCAGGAGTGTCTGAGAGTCTAGAGCTTGGTGGGAGGAGCTGGCTCTGAAGGGGAAGAGAAACCAAGAGATAGGTTTAGGTAAAACCTCAAAGATAGGAAGAGAAAGCTGGATAGGAATCAGAGAATTTGGAGATGGAAGGTACCTTGGATCACAGGCTCAAAAATGTAGCTCTGGAAGACGTCATCTCATCCAATCCCCTTTTTACAGGTGAGAAACTGAAGCTCAGAGGTTCAGTGACATGTCTAAGATCATATAAAGAATAGACTTGAACCCAGCTCCCTCCCAGAGAAGTTCTCATTCCCCCAGACCATGCATCATCCAGGATCACTTAATGCCATATTAAGGATGTGGAAACTAAAGCCCTGCCAGAATAAGAGAATTTCACAACATGTCATAGAAACTGAAGTCAAATCCAGAAAAGAGCTGAGAGATCATTTAGGACAAATTCCTCATTTTGTAGAAGGAAAAAACTAAGGTTCAGAGAAGGAAGGACAGAATGTAAGCACCTGGAGGGCAGGGACTATTTCATTTTCTTCTTGTATCTTCATTGCCTAGTACAATGCCTGAATCAGAGTAAATGATTATGGAACAACTGCCATTTTTTTACAAAGAAAATACAGAGATGTGGATTTTACATTGGATGGCAGGACTCCAAGGACTTCTTCATAGGTCACCTGGAGTCTCCAGTAGCAGGACTTATTTCAACCTACTTAACATTCTTTTAAACCATTGACTTGGATCATGGCACTGATGACATACTTATCAAATCTGCAAATGACACCAAGCTGAGAAGTTGGGAAGGAGAGCTGAGCCACTAGAAGACACCACTGAGATCCAAAAAGGTCTCAACAAGCTAGTGCAGTGGGTTGAAGCTAATAAGAAAAATTTCAATAAACTGTAGTCTTAAACTTTGGTACAAAAAAATCAAATCCACATGTGCAAAGCAAGAGAGGCTTAAACAACTATTTGTCTGAAAAAGATCTGGGGAATTTAGTGGACCAAAAGCTCAAGGTGAGTCAACAATGGGATATGGTCCTCCAAAATAGCCAATATGTCCTTAGGCTGAATTAAGAGAATAGCTTCCAGGGATAAAGAAGCGAAATCTCTGTAGACTCTACCCTGGTCAGACCACAAGTGCAGTATTGGGTTCAGTTCTGAGCAAAGGAATTCAAAACAAGGTCCTTCACAACCAGCATGGTGAAAGCCCTTGAGACCCTGTCAGGTGAAGATCGGTTCAAGCAACTGGAAATGCTTATCCTGGAGAAGAAGGACAGGGCATGAGAACTGTATTCAAGCATTTGAAGGGCTGTCATGGGATGGATTTGTTTTATTTGACCTCAAAGGGCAGAACTAGAGAGTGAATTAAGAATGCAAGTTACAGGGAGGAAAATGTAACCTTGATGCAAGACACACACGCACACACATCCATATGCACACACACACACACACACACACACACACACACCTAACAACTAGAGATGTTCAAAAATAGAGTGGGCTTCCTCAGAATGTGCTGAGTTCTCCTTCCATGGAGCTCTTTAGTCAGACTGGATAACCACTTGCCAGGTATGTTACAGTAGAAATACCTCTGTGGTAGAGTTTGGGCTAGATGGCCAGTGAGGGTCCTCCTGACTCTCCAGTCCCATGATTCTGCGGATGATGTGACTTTCCCAGTGTTGCAAAGGTGTTAAATGCCAGAGTTGGGATTTGAACTCAGATTCTCTGAAAGGATTATTTTCCTACTGTGTCACAGCTGGGCTCTGAGGAGCTTTGCCATCACATCTGGGTTTCTGCAGGGTAAGGTTCTTGGTCTCTATGACTCAACAATTCTGTGTTTTATAAGTTCTGCTTATTTGTTTTGTTTCGTTTTGTTTTTTGGCTCCTTTCCCTTAATCGCTAGTAAAGGCCTCCTGAAAATCTCAGCCTATGTCTTTAGGGAGACATCATCCCTGAAACCAGGGACAATCTAGTATGAGAGATCAGAGAAGACAGAATCCCAGGTGGCTCTAGAGCTGGCCAATCTACTTTGTATCTGGGGATTGGATTCCTTCCATTCCCTTTATTCTCCTCACTTTTCCTCACTCTGTGTCTTCTTTTTCTCCTTTGCCCTCTATACTCCTTTCCTCTCTGCTCCACTCACCACCCTTGCCTTTCTGCTTTGCTCACTCACCTTTTTTCACTGCCCCCTCTGCAGTCTCCTCACTCCTCCTCAGTTTCTCTTCTTGGCTGATTCACATTCTTCTACTCTAATTTCTCTCTTTTCTTTTCTCTCCTCTGCCCCATCTCTTCTCTTTCTCTCTACATTTTATTCCTTCTCTCTCCACTTCCATGTCTTATTTCTCTACTGTTATCCTCCTTGTCTCCCCACATACCCTGTCCCCCATCTTCTTGGCTCTTCGGACTCTCACCTCATCGGACTCTGCCGACCTCCTCGTGGACCACACAAATTCCATGACAGCAACAAAGACAGCGATGATGAGGCCACAGATGAGCACCACAAATATTCCACCAATATTCTCCATTCCCAGCCCTGGAAGGAAAGAGAAGGGTCCAGGGAGACACTGGGGGTTCAAGAGAAGGGCAGGGCCTGAGGGGGTGCACTAGTTTTGGGGGTATGGAATGAGGGACACTGACCTTTGGCCCTATGGTCCTCCTCCTTGGGACACCGGCCCCCCTCCCACCACTTTCGCTTTAGGATCTCCAACCGGTTGTTCTCTTGAAGTTGCAGAATAGCCAATGTGATCTCGTCCCGGAATGGTGAGCCTAGAAGGGGAAAGAGAAGGATGTTTAGGGTCTTTCTGTCTTCATAAATCCTCCTGGGGCTCATTTCTCTGATCCCTCCTCTTCCTCACCTTCAACTTCCTCTCCAGTTCCTTCTATCTCTGATTCCCCATCTCTCCAGATTCCTCTGATGCCTAGTATATCCTCTCTTAACTCATATTTCTTACTCTCTCCATTCTGTCCCTTTCTTCTTCTTTCTTCCTATGTCTATATCTCCCCCATCTCCCATAATCCCAATCCTCTAATCCTCCATAGCTTCTCCCCTTATAACTTCCTCTATATACCCATTCTTTCAGTTTCTTCTCTTACCCCATCTCTCCAGCTCAGATCTCCCTGTATCCTTCATCCTTCCACTTATCATTCCCATTTAAACTGCCTATCTACATCTCCAGTCCACAGGCTATAATCTCCATCTTCTTGTCCTCCATACCTCCATCTTCCATCTCCACATTCCCTTACTTCACACCTCCATCTATATATTCTTCCATTGTTCAACTCATCAAATATTTATTAATTGCCTACAATATGCAAGGTTCTGCACTAGCTTGCCTTATCCATGGGCATCATGCTGGCTATATTGTATAGAGACCCTGGCTGTTTAGAGACCCTGACTGTATATTTAGCTTGCACACCCTCTTGAGAAGCATCATGTAAAACTCTCCACTTGTGAATTCTATGTTTGTCTGCTCTTCCCATTGGTATCACATTTATTTATGGGACATTACACCCAAGATTTATGGGACAGTTATTTTGTTACTCTTACTCTTACTACATCAAATTAATAAATGTATGTGTTTTGAGCTAATTGTGTTCCAACTGCATAAAGTAACGGTAAACACAGTCATGCAGACTTGTGAACTATACCTTTAGGTACATGGAACCACAGAGTACCTTTAATCTGAACTAGTCAACCCTCCCCACTCAGGACCCAACCCAAAAGGGTGAGTCAGGGACTAAAGTAACTAGAATGGGATTACAGTGTTCATAAGAAGTTACACTATTTATAAAAGGGAGAGTTCAAACTGTCCTCAAACACGGTCACACTATTATGTGGTCCTTGGATGAGTCACATTTGATAAATATTCCAGTACTCATTTGGCTCCCTTGGCACCGAATTTCAAATTTGGAAGACATCATACTCTCCTCCTCGAAACCCACTATGACCAATATGAAAAGTAGCTAGCCAACCTCTGCCTGAAACCCTCCATTGAGAAAGATCCCACCCCTTCTTGGAGATGTCTAATCTACTTCTGGATGACTCTAATAGGTAGGAAGCTCTCCCTTGAATAAAGATTAAATTATCTTGTCTATAACATCCACTCACTGCTACTGGCTCTCCCCTCTGGAACCAAAGAGAACAGGATTATAGATTTAGAATCAGAAGGGACCTTAGAGGTCATCTAGCCCAACACCCTTATTTTACAAATGAGGAGACTGAGGTTCCCAAAAGAGAAATCACTTGTTCATCATATCTTAGGTGACAGAATTAGGATTTGAATGTAGGTCCTCCAACCTCAAACACAGTTTTCATTCCATTATACCACACTGTCCTTCTGTTTAGCAGTCTTTGTAATGCTTAAAGATTGCTATCCTTGTCTTCTCCACCTCTCAATCTTATTGTTACTTCTATTACCCCTGTGCTCTCCCCATTTGTATATATCCATTTCCCATGTCTGTTTTGTAATCTCTATCCACATCTTTCATTCATCCTCCATCATCCTTTTCCACTCTCCCTCATTTTCCCATATTTATATCTGCCCTGTTGATTCAATCCAGTTCAACATTTTAAAGCACTGACTACAAACAAGACACTGTGTTAGGAGCTAAGGAAAGAAAGATAAAATGAAATCCACTTCCTGTTCCCAAAGACTTTATATTCCCTTTACTTCCTCTCCATCTCCACATTCCCATTCTTTAATCCCCCAGCTCCCAATCTTATATCTCTCTATTCCATGCTCTCCCCATCTACCTATTACCCTGTATCTCCTATCACTCCATTACCTAACTTCTCCCAGTAACTAATGACTCTGGACTTGTGTTCAAATTCACTTTTCATGATTACCATCTATATTACCTTAGGCAAGTCACTTAAACTCCCTGGACATGGGGTTAATGAAGGGGTTGGATTAAATAGCCTCTAAATCCTAAATCCATTCCCCCCTCTCTTCCTCATCTCCATATCCTCCTTTAACTCCTATAATCTAACTTTTCCACCTCTATATCCTCCATGGCTCCCATCCTCCAGTTCCCTATCTCAAAATCTCCATGTATCTCCCATCTTTTCATCTTCTAACCTTCATTTCTCCCAATATTCCTCTTCAATCCACCTGCCATCTGTCAATGCCCCATTTCCATATTTTCCTGTTTCTCCCATCCCTTAATCTCCCACCTCATTATCCCTTTATGTGCCTCATCTCCCCAACCCAGTACCCCTACTTAATGCCCACATTCCTGGATGGGTCTCCCTTCTAAGGCCCATCAGGCCTTCATGGCGCACCCAGTGGCATGCCGATGCCATAGCCCTTGGTATCGAGGAGGCCCCCAATCTGGGTGAGGTTGCAATTGAGGCGCCTGTGATACTCATTCATGGTAGACTCCAACAAGAAGGCATAGCGGGAGTTGAGGACTCGGGCAATTCCTTCCTCTGTGCTCTTCACAAATACACTGGGCTGCTTGGACTGCATGTAGTTCCACATCCTCTGGTAAGTCTGGTACCGAGAGTTCTGGCCAGTGTGGGAAAGGAAACACCACATGAATACCATGGTCCTCCATCATCTCTGTGCCCCTTACCCTCTCTGAGCTCTTTCCTCTGCCTTTTCAAGTCCTCCTCAGTTTCTCCATCTCACCCCTTCTCAACTAGGATTAGCTATATTCTTGATTTTATATATATATATAAAATCATATGATCATATATCATATAATATGTAATATATATTATATATAATCAACTTCTTGATTAGCCCATTCCCTACATCACCTTTGATGTTCATGAACTTGTTGATTTTTGATAACTTTATTTCAATATAATTGGTTTCTTTTTAGTCCTATGTATTTTATTTTATATGTTAAGAAAAACACAAACTGGAAAAAAAAGGTCTGTAGGCTTCATCAAACTGACTGTCAAAGGGCTGTCTGATTCACACACAAAAAGTAAGAACCTCTGCCTTACCTAATATCCTTTAGACAATTTGAGACTCCAGGACAGAACATTTCTTTACAATACTCCTCCCAAGGACAAGGTCATGTATCCCCCTAAAAGGGGAGTGTTCCCAAGAGCTGCGCTACTTTTCCCTACTTGGACTGAGGGATTTCTGAGAGCTATGATTTTCCCCCTCAGCCTTAGGGTTGCTGGAGGGCAAGGCCCCATTCCTCATCTAAGACACCTGAAGACTGAACTGTGCTTGCCTTTCCAAGGGCAAGGGTTAAGGTATGGACTATATCTTCTCTTCAGATCAGGTCTCCTTGAGAGGGGCCTTCTTTCTCAGCATGGGGAGGGGTGATTCCTGAGAATAGAGGCATGGTTCATTTCTTTGTCTCCCTTGCTGGCCCTTTGGAAGCTTTCAATCGCTGCCCAACCCCCGTCCCCATCCACCCCATATCCTTGACTTGCACCAGGTCAATTGTTGGCCAGCTGGAGAGGAGTTAAACCTGTCCCAGACTCTCCAGGCATCCTCTAAGAGCTGTTCTTGGTGCTGAACCTGATCACCCAACCCAACATGATGAACCCAGTTCCTCTGCTCAGCCTAATTATGTTCTTTTCCAGGAGGTACAGGGACTGAAGGAAATGCTGAGAAGGGGTATTGGGGAAAATTAGAGAAGGAAACTAGAGGAACATCTTTGGAGGTAAACCATTGAAGAAGGAAGACTAGGAAATACTTAGGTAAGTAGGGAAGACATTGAGGGAGGGATCTGAGGGAGGCTACTGAGGAATTGCTAAAGGAAAGGACTAGGAGACACTCAATGAAGAGATTAATACATCACTAGATGGAGGAGGTTAGAAACAATGAGGGAAAGGACTAAGTTAACATGGAAGGAGGAGAGTGTAAGACATTCAGGGAAGAGATTGGGGAAGTGGAAAATGAAAGAGAGTTGAGGAGAAACTGGGGAGAGAATGATGGGGGATGCACTGGAGGAAGCCTAGGGGTTGCTAAATTTTAAAAGTACCTGGAAAAATGTCATGGTGGAGCCCGCGTGGATGGTCCCATACTCAATATTGGTCTGGTCGGCCAAGTCATCAGCCGACTCCACGGGCACCTCCATTCGCTGCACGGTGAGAAAGGCCGCCAGGTTGGCCGTGTAGGAGGAGATGATGATGAGAGTGAAGGCCCACCTGGTGGGAGGGGGCAGTGACTCGCCCAAGTCCCCCTGTTCTGGAAGCATCAGACCCCAGGCCCCTGGACTCTTCAGTCCCCTACTTGCTCCCCTAGGCCCCAAAGTTTCAGAGCTCATGGATAACCCATGCCAGGAACATCTTCATCCCAACAGGGGCTTTCTAGAGATGTTCTTTCAGACTACTAATCAAAGCCATGGGTTTTGATCCATCTGAATTCCAATTGGTTGTATCCTCTCTGCATTCAGTTTCCTCAACAGCTGGTTGACCTTGATAAATTCTAAGATCCCATCCAGCTTTGAAATCCTGGATTCTATGTTCTAAGGTCCCTCAAAGTTCTGACATTCCCCATTCTAAGGACCCTACTCCTTTTATCATTCCATTTTCTAAGGTCCCTTCTAATTCTAACATTCTATGTTCAAAGGTTCCTCTTATCTCTGACACTCACTATTCTGTGTTCTAAGTTTCTTCTCTGATCTGATATTCTCTATTCTGAGGCCCCTCTCAGTCCTAACAGTGTATGATGAAGAATTTTTCTACATCCCTCTACAGTATACAGGAGCAGGCTATCAGGAAGGTTGTATTCTGACCCCAGAGCTATCCCTGATATGCTGTGAGTGACTGGATGATTTATTCCCCCTCTTTGAGGAAAATAAATAGGCTTTTCCAAATCTATAAAATGAAGATGTAGTTAATGGTCATCTCTAAGTGCCTTTTAAACTGCTCAAACGCCCCAGGATCCCTTCACCCCCAGTCCACTCCACTCCCCTGGCCCACTCCATCACCCATTGTGATTAGTGCCCTCACCAGACCCCGCTGACACATCTTGTGGAAAGTGCCCGGGGCATGATCTCGGAGCCCTGCTGCATGAAGCCCCCGACGGGGAACCACAAGCTGTTGCCCAGTGTATACTGGTTCTCCACCACATGGGGACGTGCTCGGAGGCAGGGGTGAGGGTTGTACCACTCATAGGGGCTCAGCCTGTGGGAACATGGAGAGATGGGCCATGGCAGAAAGAAGGACTGGCAGCCAGACACATAGTAAGCAGAATGACAGAAAGATAAGCAGGCAGGGGAGGAGGGGGAGCCCTGGAGGTGGAGGGAGGGGATGGATAGTGCTTAGTGACCTAGGAAGAGGAAAGAGACAAGGAGAGTGAGAGACAGGAGCAGAATGACATGAATTGACAAGAAAAGAGATGGAAACAGGGATAGACAAGAGAAGGGGGGTGACAGAAACAGTGAAAGACTGAAAGGGAAGGCAATAAGAGGAGAGAGGGTGGGGCAGGCCGAGGAAGGATAGAGACAGAGATAGGGACTTGGGGCATGGAGTTAGGGAAGAGGGAGACACTGACCAGGTAGGGTCAGAGAAGAGGAAAATAAAAAGAAAGATGACAGAGATAGATTGACAGGAGAAATGCAGGAACAGAACAGAAAGGAGAGATGGGGAGCAGGGACTGACAGAAAGAAAGAAGGAAAGACCACATCAAGGAAGAAATAGGGAAAAAGAGAAGAGGCAAATAAAGAGAAGAGACTGGGTCAGGGCAGAGATAAAGAGGAAGGGTCTGGGAGAGACTGAGAGAGCAGGGTGCAGGCAGAAATAGATGCAGAGAAATTGTAGGGGCAGGCAGAAGGTAGGAATGAGGTAGGTGGTGCTTGCTGAGATGGGGAGGGACCAGGGCAGCAGCAGAGATGGAGAGAGCCTGGGCCAGGACTTGAGACAGAAGGGGAAGCCCAGGCAGACAGAGATACAGAAACAGGATCCAGGCCTCACCTGGCTGCCAGGAAAAGGACACAGCTAACAGCTAGGTAAGCCAAGAGCATGAAGAGCCACACAGCAGGTGAGAAGGGATCGAGGAAGGAGAAGTAGCCAGGCTTTCGACCCTGGGGCAGCAGGGAGAGAGTCAGGTGTCAGTAATCCTAGTAACTCCCTCAAAAGTACAGGTGACTTCATCTTTGAGTATCCCCCCCACCCCCAAGGACATACTCTCTGGAATACCCAGCTCCCAGATCTCCTACCTTCCATTCCCCAGGGAACTCAAGCTGGGATCCCAACCCCTAAATCTGTACCTCCTCAGTAACTCAGCCACTTGGTGACCTGGCCCCAGGGACCCCTACCATGTGCACTCTGTAGAGGATGCTGATCCCAAGAGTCATGAAGGGTTTAGAGAAGTCTATGACCTTTTCCCGCTCAGCTGTGATTGTGAACGCAGCCACTGCCAGATCTGCCTTCTGCTGGGGATGTGGGGGTGACAGACAGACAGAGACAGAAGAGGGAAGGAGGGGAGAAGAGAAAGAGACGGAGAGAGACAGAGAGAGAGAGATTCAGAGAGAGGTAGAGAAACAGAAATACAGAAATATGTAGAGACACAGAGAGAGGGAAAGTTAGAAATAGATGTGGAGGAGGGAAACAGATACAATGTGAGACCAAGAGAAAGAATCCAGGATTCAGATGTTGGGGTGGGGGGGAAGAGGAGGAACAGCTCATTTGGAGTCCAGGAAGACATTCCCACATAAGCCCTGACTCCCCCTCCTGCCTGAATTCTTACTTCAGTCTTTCCTAAAGGCTTTGGTCTCTGGATTCCCATCTCTCCTGCCCAGACTATTGGGTTCCTCTCCCCATAGCTTGCCTCAGATCAAATCCTCTTTTCATGCAGGGACTTCCCAGGGTTTCTGGTGTCTCTTGATATTGAAAGTGAATATCCTAGGGCCTCTAAGGTCACCCTCTAGCCTTCTGTCAGGCTCATCATCCCACTTGGAACACCCTCCCCACCCTTATCTGAAGCCTTGTCAAGTCATTTTCTCCCCTAAAAACAAGAAGATTAGACTGAATGATCATCAAGGTCCCTCCCAGCTCTGACATTCCCAGATCCAACATTCTCTGTTCTAAGGTTCCATCTTCAACTTTCTTTGCTCCATAGGCATTTTTTCTCACTCTCTCTCTCTATGCTCTACCTTATTCAGTGGTCCTACCTCCCTCCCTTCTTGGGCTCAAGATCTTCCCTGCCCCATACCCGGTTGATGAGTTCCCCAACCATTCCAGTCCAGGAGCCGTTGGGCTCTGGTGCCCCATACAGTCCATCTTCTACTAGCCGAAGTCGGAAGCGAAAACGGAGCAACTCAGCCAGCTCTCGAAGCATGTCCACGCAGAAGCCCTCAAACCGTTCATTTCCTGACAAAGACTGGAAGTTGGGCCTTCGCATGACATACGGATTCTCCTGGGGAAGAGGTAAGAGAAAGGGGGGGGGTGGTGAATGGTCAAAGCTCAAGGCTCCAGGACCAAGGATTACATAAAAGTATACAAGATCGGAAATGGAGAACCCACAATTATCAATCAAGAACTTAGTGTCTTGGTCAAGGACCTGGGATCAAGGTTCAGGGATCAATGACCCCAGAATGAGTAAGGATCAAAATGAGTTATTGGGGACTGAAGATTGGTGGTCACAGACTAGAGATTACCTAATTGGAGACACTCAGAAAAAAGTAAACGGGAAAGACCACAGAGAAGTAATAGGAAAGTGCCTCAAGGTCGGGGCTGAGTCTCCCAAGGTCAGGACCTTCACAGGGCAATTGGCAGGAGACACCAAGGAATTGTGCAGTTTTATAGACATGCATGTCCCATGGTCCTTGGGGAGCAGTCCTATCCAGCAATCTAAAGTTCAGTCTCTCCCAAGTTCTGCTTCTCCCCAGTCAAAGTCCCCTCCCTCTCCTCTGCCTCTTACCAAGATGGTGGTGACTACAAGGGTCTTGTTGGCTAAGGTCTGGGACAGGTTGATGTCCAGGGTGGTGGCATTCATAGCCAGAGTCCGATTGGAGTACCACACTCCGATCTGGAAGGAGACAA